>NW_009601518.1:2786-8167 GCF_000690535.1 Cariama cristata | reverse complement strand
AAGGGAAGTCACGAAAAGAGGCATCGCTCCAGGCCCCGGGGAGCCCTGCCCCGGGCCCGCTCCTCTTCCAGGCTCAAAGCAGCTCTTGTCCATGCACGGCCGGGGGAAGGGGCGAGTCTGCAGCCCTGGCTGGGCAGGAGGTGCCTGTGCCAGCCCCTACTCCAGGTAGATGTCCTCCGTGGGGCACGTGTACTCCACATACTCCTTGTAGAATTGCTGAAAAGCTCTCCTGCAACACAGCACCGGGCAAAGCTGAGCAGCATCCTTCCCCCCCGAGGCATTTACGGAGCCCCGCTTCCATTCTCACCCTCCCTCCCTGCCCCGGGGCCAGGTTGACCCCCCCCCCAGCCCCTTGTCCCTCCCGTGTCAGCACCCAGAGCTGCCATCAGAGCCGCAGGGTCTCCATCCTTGCTCCGATTCCCTGTGCAGCACAGGATTTCCAGCCATCTGCCCGCAAAGCCTTGCGCTGGGACTCGTTCCAGTGCCGTCAGGAATACGTTGCCCGTAGCCCTGTCAGCTCTGGCTCTTGCCCCAAGCCCCACAGGTATAGGGAGATGGCAGGACTGAGCCCAGCTGCCTCGTTTCTCCGGCCGTTGGGGAGCAAGCCTTCCCTGCCCAGCCAGGACTCACCCTACGGACTCCGCCAGTGGCTTCGTGGACTCCTCCGAGACAAAGACGTGACAGGCAAATCTGTGGTCAGCAGGGTGCTTGGTGATGAACCCAAAATATCTGAGGGCAGAGAGAGTGGGTGGGAGTGGACCAGCAGACAAGCAGGCACAGGTACCCCAGCATCCCCGAGGTGTCCCTACCCTTGAGCGCAAGGGTTTGGGACCTGCAACACCCTCCGACCCCAAACCTGAGTGGCCACCAGCTGCCACAGCCCATGCCCAGCTCTGGGATGTAGTTCTCATCCAAAACCTGCTTTTGCTTGAAGCTGCAGCACTGGGCTCACGGAGAAGGGGAGCCCTCAGGACCGGGGTGCTGGGCAGCCTCCCCGTCACTTTCCCACCCCAGTCCTGCTGTCCCCAGGGAGTGGGAAGGCAGCCAAGCCTCCGCAACAAGCTGCTGGCATTGAGAGCCACCCTGCACCTCCTTACTACTCACTTGTTGTTCTTTGGATGGTACCCACAAAAGGAAATGTTCTTCAGCTGGAAAAAATGGCTACACTTGTTTACCTGGGGGAAAGAGAGAGAGAGAAACTGTCAAAAAGCTTTCCTCCCCATCACCCTGCAGGGCAGCCAGTCTCCGGCCCCTGGAAATACGCACTTGGTCCAAGCCATGAAATGAATTGGAGCCTGATCCCGGGCTGCGACCGGCAGCGGTTTCATGATGGTCCCAAGTGCCTGTCCCCAGGGTGCTGTTGCACACCCAGCCCTTCTCCCTCGCTAAAAAGGCTCCCAGAAATACCAGCAGGTACAAGGTGAGGGGATAGCTTAGAACTAAATAAGTCATTCAAGCGTAGCTGTTCGCAGGGTCCCAGCCAGAAATGAGAATTTATTTATAGGTTTTTAAAGAATAACTAAAAGTTGATGGCATCCTCTAGATACAGGCAAGACTTGTAGAACCGCCAGCCCAGCTCTGTCACAGCACTCCAAGCCACGAACCACCCCTCTCCTCGACCCTCAGGGAAGGTTTCCCAACAGCTTGCTGCAAAGCCCTCGCTTGCCTCTGCCCAGCATCTCGCTGTCCTTCGCTAGGCTACTTACGGAGAACGCTAATCAGCAGCCTGCCCTAGCCAGCTAAAGAGATTACAGGGCAGATCTGGAGGACACCACCCAAAATAGCAGCAGAAAGGTTTAGCAGCAGCTGACCGATTACCGGTACGGATCAGCTCACAGCACTCCGGCACACCAACGCGCTTGGCAGGGGCGAGGGCATCAGCCGGTGATACGGCCCAAAGCTGGGACCCCCGTGCGGCACGGACGACCCTGATGGTGGGCCTACAACCCCGCTGATGGTGTTTCTCACCCCCCTCAGATGTGGGGTGGAGACCCTCGATTTTCATACGCAAACATGACCTGTAGCACACGAGCCAGCTCAGAGCAGCAGCCGGGGAAGGGACGAGATGAGCGGGGAGCGGGACAATACCTTGCTGTGCTCCTTGGAGTCATCGGCTTTCACGGCAATCTTGACCCCACGCATGCTGATCTCCAGGACGCAGCTGGAGGGTGGGTTAAAGTGCACAGTGAGGCGGCGCGTGGTGGCAATCTAGGGGAGAAGACAGAGAGACAAAGCCCTGGGACTCGTGAGCAGTGATGACGGTTCACCCCTTCCCTTCCCTACCGAGGCTCTGCCCTGCTGCCAGGAGGACCAGGGCGCTCCCGCTCCCAGGGATGGGGTGGGACACTACCTTCTGCATGGCCGCGCACAGCACGTCGTTGCCCTTGTGATAGGGAACCTGCACGGAGCCAAGGAACTTCACCCGAAACTGGTCCACCCAGTCGCTGCTCTTGGCCAGAGCTGGAAGAGAGAGCACACGGCCAGGATCACCACCGGGATGACCAGGCATGTGGGCTGAGCTCTACCTCCCCTCTCCATATTCCCACCCTGGCACATTTCCCTGCCCAGGGAAAGCTTCCTGCAACACCAGGTATCAGCTCCCAGCATCACACCAGAAGCTGCCCATTGCTGCCTGACGGGTGCCCAGCTTGGTCCTCCCTCCATCCCCCTGCTCAGCACCAGCCTCCGCTCGGCACAGAGGAGGTGGACACAAGATGGGGGACATCAGCAGGCTGCACGCAAAGCCTTGGTACCTGTTACGTGGTCTGGGTCCTTGGTGACTTCGATAGCGTAGTAGGCAGGAAAAATGCCCCGGTCGCCCGTCCGCATGTTGTAGGCCTCATACCAGTAATCTTCTGCCTGCACCTCCACCAGCAAAGGATCATCCACCTCCAGCTCCAGCTCATCCGCATGGCGAGGCACAAACCTGGGTAGGGAGGCACTAGCACTTGGCTGGCCAGCAGTGCTGGCGGCCATCTCAGGGGGCAAGGCAAACCCCACCACCGGCTCAGACGGGCACCACCCTGGCTGGTGTAATTAGCCACGGGGACCTGAGACACTAAATAATGCATCCGAGCAGGTTTAGGCTCAAAAGGCGGCAGCATCCTGGCACCTAAGGCAAGGGTATCCCCTACCGCACCACCCACGCTGCTCCCCAGAGGTCCCGGCTGCCCTCGGAGCTTGCCCCTGCAGCAGCCTGGGCAGATGTTGCTCCTGGGCAGGGCATGAGCTACAGGCAGTGGTTTGGTCCTTGGGGCTTCCTACACTGCAAACACTGGGGCTTGGGCTGGCCCCACCATGGCGTTCCCCTGCGAGAGGCTGGGGACACCGCTCGCACCTGCAAGCTCACCTAAAGACGGCGCGGTGGGTCTGCTCCTGCTCCTCCCCGTTGATCACGCAGGAGAACAACCCGAAGGACTCGGCACCTGGGGATGAAGGCAGAGGGGGATGTCTCAGCGTTGAGGGCTCAGCACCACAGCCAAGGGAAGGACACGGGCCGGGCAGGCTGCCGGGGGATGGCTCGGCCGAGACAAAGCCGCGCAGTGCCACAGGAGAGGAAGGCAGGGCTACAGCCACCACGATGGTCCCCGCTGGGACCACGACCTCCCCACGCCAATTCACGCAGCAGTGACAGCTGGTGCCACCAGCACTGTGGGACCAGCCACACCGTGGGAAGCCCTGCCTGCCAGATCATGCCACCAGCCCTGGTGCTCCTCTGGGCTTGGGGAGGAGGGTAACACTCCAGGAGGGAGATGCTGTCCACCCTGCGAGACCACTCAGCTCCCCCTCAGCTTGGCCACACCTCGGGCTAGCCAAAAAAAGCAGCCTGAAACACCTCCGCCCACCCTTGCCTGCAGCTTGCAAGGCTTTTCCAAGCCCTCCCATGCCTCCCTGGCCACCAAGGACAAAGCCACAGGCTGCAGCAAGCAGAACTGGGGCTCGTGTCTGCTGGTGGTGGGTTTCCATCTCCTGGGCATGCCCCCAGCCTTGTACCAGGGATGGGCAGGGCTGCCCACGCAGGCGGCCACCAGCCCACCTCCCCCCGGTGCCCAGCACTCACTGGAGGAGCGTGCCCGGCCGCTCATGAAGACGTTGAGGAACTTCTTGGAGAAGTGGATGTCCGCCTCAGGAGTGGAGTCCTCGGAGAGGCAGACCGAGTCGTGCTTCAGCGCGTCCTCCTCGTACTCCTCGCCGATGGCCGACTCGTAGGGCGAGGAGATGCAGTTGTCATAGACGGTGGCCGAGTCGCTCTCGTCGCTGTAGCCCGAGTAGCACTGCTTGAGGCTGACCAGCTCCAGCTGCACGTTCTCGTCCACCACCAGCGTGTATTTCACCGAGTCGTAGGAGAGGGCACTGGTGTCCGAACTCACCGAGGCTCTCTGAAGGTTGTGCCCTGGCCGGGAGCCACCGCTCCCACCACCACAGGAAGCCCTGGACAGGTTCGTCTTGTCGGGGGAGGACATGTAGTCCAGCACCTCATCCTCCTCGCTGATGGAGGGGTTGGTTTTCCCCGCCAGGGCTGAATATCCAGAGGTGTCGACGTCGGAGCTGATGGACATGCGATTCTCACTGGACTGAGACAGGAAGGGCTTGTCAGTCTCCAGTGGGTCCGAGTTCTTCTGCACGGGTGTCAGGTAGATCTCCTCTGTGGCCTCCAGCCTCACGTCCGTCTGGTAGCGAATGCGGTCCCGGTGGGCCTCGGGGACCCTCGTCGTCACCACCACCACGCTGGCACCGTGCGGTGGGGGTCGGCTGGTGGTCTGGTGCTTCTCGGGTGGCCGGGATGAGGTGACGCAGGCGGGTGCCATCTGGGTGGCTGCTGTGCGCCGGCACGGGCTCTCCGTGGATGTGCCCCGGTCTTTGGTGGAGGTTGTGCTGTTTTGGTGATTGACCTCATCACTCAGGCAAACGTGGTCGTGGGGAGGGGTCTGCTCACCTGGAGGGGAAGGAGAGCAGCGTTGACAGCCTCGCAGAGGGTGATGCTCCCTGACAGGGAAGGTGGCCAGGGATGCCACCCAAACTCAAGATGGACATGCACCCTGCATCCATGTGAGATGTTTTCTCCAGCCTCCTGCTCCGGTACCATTTGCCCCAGGCTTGAGAGCCATGAAAGGGTGCAAGGACCTGCCCCTGGCCAACAGCCTGAGAACTCACCCGTTTTCAGAGGGGACGACGACCGGGACACCCGCTCCTGCCAACTGTGCTTTTTCCCCAGAGAGTTGTTATTCAGAGTGTCCTGAGGAGAAGAACAAAGCCGCTTTGTAGCCCAAACAGTAAACAGCGCGTGGCACAACAGTGGCACCCATCCCTCCCCGGGTCCGCAGCACCCTGCTTGGCTCCCCCCTCGCCTGGGCACTCCGTGCTCAAGGGGACCCCCCCCT
>NW_009601518.1:2468-2716 GCF_000690535.1 Cariama cristata | reverse complement strand
GGCACCCAGCCTGAGCTAGAGAGACTTGGAGGAGGGAGCCCATGGCAGGACAGTCAAAAAAAAAGAGGAAAAAAAAAGAAAAAAAAGAAAATTAAGACCCAAGCCTGCCCGGAGCCCACCTGGGCTGGGAGGACATGCTTTGCTCCCATCCCTCTGGCCCTGCCTACCTTCAAAGCACCCAGCTTTATCAAAGGGATGAAGTCCCAAGGGCCAGGGGTTGTGCTGCTGCCCAGCTACTGGACAGACGA
>NW_009601518.1:1552-1929 GCF_000690535.1 Cariama cristata | reverse complement strand
GCCCAAGCCTACGTCAATAAAGCCAACACGGGACCTCCCCCATCCTTACTTTGCTTCCCCACCGACACGAAGCAAGCCTTTGCCCTGAAACTCCATCACGTCGCACGCCGCCGAACCGCGGCCGCCAGATCCCTGCCTTCATGTTGGGAGAGGAAGAGACCCCCACCATGGGGCTTTGGTGACCTCCCAGCCTCCGTGAGCCTCTCCTATGCCAAGGCAAATAACGGCGTGTCTGTCCCCGCTTGCCTTTCCCAGGGACACGACGGGCCGGGACACGGGCCAGGCAAGCTGCCGCAGCGATGGCCTCTGCGTGCAAAGTGCCACGGGGCCAGCACACGAGCCAGCCCGGCTGCCTGGACCGGGATGGGAGGCAGCAA
>NW_009601518.1:728-1371 GCF_000690535.1 Cariama cristata | reverse complement strand
ATGGCCCCAGAGAGCCCAGCATCAGCTGAGACATCACCAAGCTAGCTCCTGGCCCTGCAAGGAGAACCTGGAGCGGAGGGGGGGACGGTGCCCTGCTCGTGCACACCGTGCCCGGCACGAGGTGGCTGGAGGCATGGGGGGGGTCAGCCCGGTTCCCCGACCGGACATTCAAGAGAAGACACCTGGCTGTGGTCCCTCTTCTGACCACCTGCAGGAGAAGGGAGCTGGGCAGGCCAGGAGGGTCTGGCACAGGTGGAGGTAGATCTCAGGCCGAACCCCAAGGGATGCCCTGCACTCCGTCCTCTCCTTGGGGCATCACAGGTGAGCAGGGAAAAAAGGCCTTTGGCTAGAGGTAGGCATCCAGAACAGGCACCCCGAGCACCTTACAGCCAGCCTGCCTCTCACCGACAGCACTGCCCTCCCTGCCCAGCCATGCCCCCTCCGTGTCCCCATCCCCGCTGGCTCTGGGCTCCCGCTGCCAGCTGTGTCAAAGCCCCGCCACCTCCCATTCCCCACGTCCTCAGCTCAGCCGTGCCCGTGGTTCCCAGTGCAGCCCCACAGCTTCCACCATCCCCCTGCAAGGGGACCATCAGCTCCCCCTCCCCAGCCCACCATCTACACCACCTTCCCCATCACCACAACA
>NW_009601518.1:0-572 GCF_000690535.1 Cariama cristata | reverse complement strand
TTGTCCATCATGTCCTGTGGGGCTCCCCCTCCACCTCCCCCAGCCCTGCTGCCTTTGTCCCTGGTGCCAGCTGCCCCCACGGGCACTCATCCTGGCTCTGTGCCTTCCTCCTCCTCCTCCTCCTCCCGCCCATGGCCGCAGGCAGAGAGCTGGCATCAGCTGCCGGTGCTGGGCTGGTGACACCCAGTTCCGACTACTCCCCATCTGTCACCCACAGGGACACCTGCCTCTCGCTTCACGCTCCTCAGCCGAACGTCACCGCGACGAAAATCCTCCTACTTGGCAGAAGGCATGGCCGAAGGCGGGAGGGCGGCAAAAATAGCCCCGCACGTCGTGCGCCTCGCATGGGTTTGTGAAGTTTGCGGGAGAGATGGGGCAAAGGGATGCTGGCTGCCGCTCAGGGGGTCAGCGTGCGGGGCACCGAAACGCCCCCCGCCCCGGGGGTGACAGCAACCCCACGGCTGTGTGGGGCGGGCAGTCTTGGGGAACACCATCCCAAACCTCGTACGAAATCTGAGCGGGAACGACACAACAGAATCCCCTCGTCCTCCTGGCCACCATTTTGGGTGTTG
>NW_009601517.1:312-596 GCF_000690535.1 Cariama cristata | reverse complement strand
GGCTGTGCCCCTGCTGACTGCCCTCTCCTCTCCCCACAGGAACCCCTCACTTAAACAGCAGCTCTTCTCCTACGCCATCTTGGGCTTTGCCCTCTCTGAGGCTATGGGGCTCTTCTGCCTCATGGTGGCCTTCCTCATCCTCTTCGCCATGTGACAGAGCTGGTGACAGCGACCATGATGGAGCCGGCACCCCATTGTGCCCGGTCCCCCACCCAGCCATGAATGCCAGCTGGGGGGCAGGGGAGAGCCCCGATCTTGGCCCCGCCATGGGCCAGAGGGCAATA
>NW_009601517.1:0-279 GCF_000690535.1 Cariama cristata | reverse complement strand
ATGGGCCAGAGGGCAATAAAAACGGTTTGATAACGGGGTCTCAGCTCCTTGTGTCTCCTTGGTGGCCCTGTCCTGTGTCACTTGCCCGCAGCTGGCACTGGGGCACGGCATAGCAGGGGAACCACTCTGCCCTGGGCTCGCTTTCCCCCCCCGGGGTCACCCTGCAATGGTGGCAGTGATCCCAGAGGGGACACCAGGTACCTGGGGGCTGCACCCTGCTGTCACCCTGAGCCCTCAGCCACATCCCCAGGGGGCCGGGGACATCGCTGTTCACTGTGG
>NW_009601516.1:0-1091 GCF_000690535.1 Cariama cristata | reverse complement strand
CGGCCTGGAGTGGGGTGGGGGGGTCCTGGGGGGCACGTCCCATGGAGTGTGGGACCCACTGGCCAGCGCTGGCCCTGACCTCCGGCTCCCCGCAGGCGGGAGGTGCAGGACTACGTCCCCCCGCAGCTCTTCTGTCTGCTGAAGGCCCAATCCTGGCTCCACATGGTGACCCAGCACATGCAGCAAGCCCAGGCGCTCAGCGCCCACCAGGCCAGGGCACAGTTCCTGGGTGAGCAGGCATGGGACGGCGACGGGGAGGTGATGCTAACGGGGAGATGATGCTGCCGGGGATGCAGTGCTAACGAGGACACAATGCTAATGAGGATGCGATGCTGCCTAGGAGGTGATGCTGATAGGATTGCGATACTAACAAAGATGAGATGCTGCCTGGGATGTGATGCTGCTGGGTGGCTCCTCCGTGGGAGCCTGGGACAGGCAGACCTTGGCCTTGCGTGGAGCCTGGGGTGCTGCATGGCCAGGGGGAAGATGGACATGAAGGGCAGGACCGTGGTGGCAGGGCAGGGCAGGGCAGGGCAGGGCAGGATGCTCCCAGGCCCCACGCTTGGACACCCATTTTCCCAGCAGGCTGCAACAGGGCCCCTTGGCTGCTCCTGGGTCCAATTCTGTCCCTGGTCCAGAGCCTGAAGTGGTGCAAGGCTCTGGGAGCCAAGCCAGCTCCCGCCAGGCATGGGGCTGGCTGGCACCCTCGGCAGAGCGCCCGTGGGTGTAAGCCACCCCCGGGGCTGGGCAGGAGGGGGTGGCAGCGGGCACTGAGACCCCGTCCTCCCCCCCACAGGGCGGCTGAGCGCCTACCCCATGTTCGGCTCGTCCTTCTTCTACATCCAGAGCTGCAGCAACAACGCCATCGTTTCGCCCTGCATCCTGGCCGTCAACCAGAACGGCCTCAACTTCCTCAGCAAGGAGACCCACGTAGGTGGGGGGCTCTGGGGGGTACGGGGTCCCATGGGCATCACCCGGCTGGGGTACCCCATGCTCCTGCCCCCCTCCCAAGCTGCATGGACAGAGCCAGGCAGCCCCATGAGATGTGACGGCAGGTGGGGGGTGACGTCCCTCTCCGAAGCGGGCAGGGT
>NW_009601515.1:14832-28011 GCF_000690535.1 Cariama cristata | reverse complement strand
GGGCGGGGGCGGGGGAAAGAAAAGGAAGGGAGAAAAAACAAGAAAAAAAGGAAGAAAGAAAAAGAAAAAGAAAAAGGAAGGAGGGGAGGGAAAAGAGAAGGAAAAAAAATCAAAAAGCAGAAAAAGAAAAAAAAAAATCCTCAAACCAAAAAGCAAAGAAAGGCAAAAAAAGCAAAGCAGAATAAAACCAAAAAGCAAAAAAAAGGCAAAAAAAAAAAAGAAAAAAGAAAAGAAAAAAAAAAAAAAAAAAAAAACCCCCCCAAAAAAAACCCCAAAACCCAAAGGAAAAAGAAGGAAAAAAAAAAAAAAAAACCAAAAAGCAAAAAGGCAAAAAAAACACCACGATGTAACCCCCTCAACAAAACCAAGCAATTTAAAAAAGGAAAAAAAAAAAAAAGATAATTAAAAAAACCCTGTCCCACAGTGTGAAAGGCCAAGGCACATTCCCTACGGTGTTTTGGCAAAGTGGGCTGTTAAGAGAGGTGAAAAACCAAGCCCAGGACTCACTGCTGCAATTTTACTCTTCTGAAGAACTCTCACCCTCCACAAGTGGCGTTTTTGCCAGGCCGGGAAGCCACCCCAGCAATCTGCAGGCCACCTGTGGAGTGAGGTGTGCCCACACGGGTCTATCCCATGTTGGTTCCTCTTCTTGAGTGGTTTTGCAAGGGAGTGGGGTGTGTGTCTGCAATCATGACTTTCCTGCAGGTTGTCTTTGGTATCCTCAGAGAGGGCTTGATTTCGGACAGCAGAGCAACCAATCCATGGGTCAAAGGTACATATTTTGTGGCCACAGGCTCCCAGGCAACGTCTGAAATGCACCTGGAGATGGGCAGAGGCAGGCATTTCTCAAGTGGACATGTATTACAGGGCAGGACCATATCTTCCTGGCAGTTTCTAAGCCCCTGACATGAAGTTTGCTGGAAGACGGAGAGTGAAACAGTGTCTGTGCACAGTCACAACCTGCCTTGCAGAGCCTGTGGGACACGATGCACCTGAGAATGCTTGTGGTTTAACACATAGCCAGGTGCCAGATGACTCTCAATGGGTGTTTGCACGTTGTCTGGAAGATTCCAGCCATTTCTGTTTCAAAATAAAGCAGTGCTGGATCTATGGAGTCTCCTTTATGGTTTTCTACAGGTTTGAGGATGTCTGCAGGTTGTTTGCAAGGCCTCCATTTAGCTCATTCCCTGTCTCTGGCTGTGCTGGGTATGGCTCACAGGTTGAAAACATGCTGGGGGGAAAGGACACTCCTGGTAGTAATTAAAACATGGATTATTCAGGAAGAAAGGACTGAAAGGGTAGAGGAGAAAAATGATGCCTGACAGGAAGTATCATTAATTTCTTGAGGTTATTTCAATTTTCTCTGCCCCCTTTTCCTCCATCCCTAAAGCCCAGGGATGATGAATGTAAAAGTGTGCAATGCAGGCACCAGTAGAGCCACAGTCCACACTGGCTTTCTGAATGTTTCTTTGAATTTAAACAATCACCCATTTACTTGCTTCTCCTTTTATAAAAGAAAGAAAGTGGATGACCAAACCCAACACGGAAATGAAGAAACTGGTTTCCACAGTTCAAAATGCATTTGAGTTGATTGAAAACATTACATTTACTTTAAGTTACCATTTTTACTGCCTTTTATGCTGTTATACTTAGCCTAAATCAAGCAAATGTTGAAGAACACTTTATCTTTTATTCTTTCGTGAAAATCAGACACTTCAAAGTTTTCTTTAAAATATTTTTTCTGACTAAAATCAAGTGACCTTGTCCCCCTGAAAAGCTTATTTTTAACAGAGCTGCATCACGTTTTAAATGACAACAATTCTCTCTTGAAAAGCACTCAGCTTGGTCTGCAGGGTGCATAGACGTGGTGTGGTGTGATTGTAGGGGATGGTCTGGAGAAACCACCTGGCAAAGCCCTGGAGGGTCTCTGTGAGACGGTGCCTGCCTCTGGTGTTTTCTTGCTCACTCACCTGCTGTGGTTGGAAAGCCAAGGGCGTGTACAGCAGTGGTGTCACATGCATGTATGTTGACACCACTGCTGAGAAAATTTTCATCCTTGTCTTTCAGCCTCTGTTCCTGCAACAGGTATCTGCAACTCTCCCTCCTCCGCCCCACGGCTCCCCTTGCCCTGGGCTGGCAGCGGCGTTTTTGTCACCGCCTGGGGACTCAGCTAATTGATCCAGTCAAAAAACTATCTTTCTTTTTTCAGTAGGGTTATTTCTTAGGCCAGCAGTTCCTCCATCGCTTTCACCCAGCTGCCTCTCGAATATGAGTGCCAGCACAGAGCAGGCGGCAGCCTAGGTGGAGAAATGAAAGGCCAGGGTAGGGAGAAGTGAGAGTGTTTTTTTGGCAGCGGTAACCTCCATAATGCTTGCAGAACAAGAGGCATGACAGGAACCAAATGCTCTCAGCGGGGGATGAAACAGGTAAAAGGATATTGGAGTAACAAGCCGCAGCCATGTGGGTCTGCTCATGACCTTTTGTATTAGATTTGTTAATCCCCGGTTTTCCAACTTGAAAGGCAAACTCCGTCAGCTGTTTGCAGCATGAAGATTTAGACACCTCTGGCAGGAACTGGGCGGAGGGTTTGCAGTCTGCCCCTGCAAGCTGCCGAGAGCCGCACGTCAGGCAGGGGAGCAGCCCTTCTGCACCTCCCTCCTCTCCCTCCTCCTTCTTCCCTTTCCAAAGCCCCATCGCAGCTGCGCCCATTGCCTGCTCGGCTGGCCAGAAAGTTTCCCTGCAAGAAAGGCAGCACACCGTGCATTCTCCCACTGTCTTATGGGAACCTGGTTGCAGCAAATGGTGTAAAATCAACCACAGATTTATAGTCAGCCTACACCAGACCTAAGGCTATGGACCATATTCTCTTTTAAGTACTCAAGCTCTCTGCTTTTATAGTTACTAAGAAGCATGCACTTAAGAAATCAGTGTAGTCAGCTATCTAGAGTAAATGTTTGAATGTGAACATTTCCTGTTTGCGCTCTAGGTCCTTTAATGGAGCTTAAGATCAATGTCCTCACCATATTATCAAGGACATCATGCTGTGGATAACGTTTTTCCCACTGCATTCTTGCTAACAGTCCAGCTCCAGCTTCCGCACCTGCCCATGGGCAAAGCAATGCTCTCCCATAGGGAGAGAATGTGGGAGCAAGCTCAGGGTGAATGGGCTGTATTTAAAAACACCAGCTGTGTTTTCAGAGGCGGCTACGGACTGCTCCAGACCTAACAGGGAAACAAGCTGACGGAAAACTGAGAGGAGGGAGGGATGAAAATGTAGCCTTCCTACATCTCATTGCCTGCACTTGGATCTAAAAAACTGCAGAGGCCTCTGCTACTTCATGTTTCCTGACAGTCTTGTTATATACAAAGGGATTTTATATGGTGAAGGATATTGATATTTGAAATTCTTGGGGGGCTTATGTAGCAGTGACGCAAGTGCATGCAGGTAATTAGAGACACTAGGCTTTTTGTTGGAAACAGCAGCTGTAATGTCACTTTTCTGTAACACCTTTATTTTATTGGTAAATTGTATGTCTTGGCTGGCTGCATTTGTCCTACAGAAAGGAAAACTGCATCTGCTGATTTAAAAGAGGTTTTTTTTCTATTACGTATTGTAAAGAAAGGCCTTATCCTTTTTATTTTCTCAGGAGAGAAAGCCTGGCCTGGAGAGATCGCCCCAGTAAGCTGGGGTGGGGAGCTGCTCCTTGGGTGGGTCAGCCTGAATCTATGCAGCACAATACAGAAGGAGATTAGCTCCAGGCAGGCTCCCAGTTACCACAAGGACCTTTTCGATTGTTTCCTTCACGCAGCTAATTAAAGGCTGACAAGCTCAAGCTGGAGTTGCCACACAGGCACTTGTGCAGACCCAATAGCAGTGTGTCATAACCCAAAACATCCAGTCATCCCTTACACTCCTCGTGCAGCCAGCAGAACTTTCCCTGACCAGTAGGATGGACTCTGGGTGTCTCAGCATGGTGGAAGGGCCCCCTCAGCCCTGCTGGACATCAGAAGTGGCTGAAAGGACAGTGACTCATGAGGGCTGCGGTGGTAGAGCTGGTGCCCTGTACTCTGACGAGGATTTCAGCGGGATGGCCAGGTGAACCCAGTTTAATAATTTTGCATGAGTTGCGCTGAAAAAGCCACAACTGCCATGTTTATGAATCCAACCCAAAGGTCAAGAGGCGCTGAAGGCAACACTGGGAAACACAAAATTGGGAAGCGTCCCCCCCAGCTTGGCTGCTCCTATGATCTGCTGTGGGTTGTGCAGGCAGCTGCCTCCATGGGAAAGAGGATCAGCACTGGGAATCCGACTGGGTTACAGCCTCCCCCTCAGCACGTTATTCATCTTATGCATTATTTATTGTCATGAGGTAAGTAAACAAACAAGTCATCGCATAATTGGCCACAGGACTCCCTGAAAAAACACAGCTAGTGTCAGCAGGGAGGCTGTAACTCCTCTGCTTGGGAAAAGCAAGTGAGAGACATTTCTTCCCTCTGCTCCTTGGCTTCTGTGCCCAGAGGGGAGAGGTGACCATGCAACCCAGCACTCCACTTCAGCTCTTCCCTTCCAATGAGTGAGGGCCTGTGGTCACAGCAGAAACCCTAATTCAAAAAGTATATTAAGCTCAAGCTAGATGGGAGCTTTGTCAGTCAAAGTATCCTAAAGAAATGTGAGATTTCACAAATTGAAACTACTGTGGCAAAATGAATAAGTGAAATGGAGACATGGAACAGGAGTGCTGAAGTGTTTTTCTCTCTCAGCAGCAACAGTTCCATCCCATTGAGGAAGTGGTTTTAACTTCTGAACTGTCCTGGCGTACAGTTGGAGGCGACACTGAATACCAGAGCTCAACATCTAAAGGAACACGTTCCTCAGATTTTATAACACCTGCTAGGGTCAGCCAAGGTAGTTGGAAATGTGCCCAACTGGGCTCTGTTGGCCATCAGTCTAAACCAAAAAAATAATAATTATGTTGGTTTTTTATTTTGAAATTGAAAACTCAGTTTTTTAAAAACAAAAGAAATAGTTCATGGAATGGAGGGAAAAAACCCAACTTGTGGGTAACTTTGAGCCAAACTTTTAGAGAAATGAACAAGAAGATGCATATTAAAATGTTCACAAAACAGTGTTTTTGTGTAACGCTGACACCTGAAAAAGAAGATGATTAGAGAAATCACTTCAGTGTCAGAAATCTGTCATCTTTCTATCACTTGCAAATCTCATGTTGTCTGTTTTAAAGCTAAGCTACCAAAGTAAGAAGATGCTTAAGTACCTGTACTTAAGTTGTTCTGAGGAAAAGAGCCTTTCTAGACTTTGTGTTTTGAGGGAAAACCTGCAAATACAGTCCTGAAAATATCAAAAGCCATATATCCTCCAGCATTTTTGTCAGTAAAACCTCTTGATTTCCAAGTTAGTGCTGTGAATCCAAGGATTTTGATTTCAAACACTGACTCCCTGGCAACAGCAATACTGTGACTCTGCAGTGACTCTGCCCAGGTCCCGAACTGCATGTTACGAACTGGAGAAGCACAACTCATGCTGATGCTGTTGTGCTTGTGGGGCTATCTGTAGGGTCACACCATTTTCTCTGCCATGGGACTGAGCTGACTTAATGTTCCTCTTCCCTGCCCAAAAACTGTGATTTTTTTTCAGAAGTCAGCTCAGCTCCCAAAGAGCTGCTTAAGTATAAAAGAGAGGTGAGTGATGTGTCCTGTGCTGGAAGTGAGAAGCAGTGGTGGGGTTGGAACACTGGGTTGTACCATAGTTTGCTGTGTCTGCCTCCAATTGCTTCATGTTATGCATCCTAGCCTCACCTAAGGTGCATTTCTGAGGTGTACTTTTATATGTCCTTTACTATCAGGTGAGGAGTCCCTCTGCTTTTCCCATCCTGGCAAGACCTGGTTAAATCCTGCCTGCCGAAGTACCTAAGAAACCAGTTTCTCTGCTTGAACAGGTTTTTTAAAAAAGAAGTATTTGTTCAAAATGTCTTGGACAAATGCCCTGGTTCCTGCAGAAGTGGCAAAAGTTTAGCAAGACAGAAGTGGAAATCTTTCTGCAAGAACTCTGCCAGAAAAGAGCTTTTTCCATTTGTCTGTTGGAATAAATATTTATTCATTTGACAGCATACTTCAGAGTGGAGTGTCCCTCCTTGTCTAGACATAATGAATGACCATAAAAATGAATTCAGAACTGTTTGAAAGCAGGGAACATCTGTCCCCGGCTGTAGAGGCAGATTCAGCAAAAAAGCATTCTTTATTGGGTTGGATGTAGCAAAAGTAAAATCTTGATTGTTTCCTCACATGTTATGAAGAAGCTATAAGTGGTCTGCTTGTGGCACTGTTTCTTTTGGGGGTGATTTTTTGGGGTTTTGTGTTGGGTTTTTTGGGGGTTTTGTAATACAGCATCTGTGTTCTTCTTTGTGATTGCATGTGCTTAGCAATGTTTCCACTCTGCTGAAGGTCTATGCATTATTCACTCATTAATGTATTATTTATTTATTACTCTCGAGGCAGAGCGCTAGGAGCTTTGCATTTACAGTGTGCCGCCTGACAGCTAAGGCAACCCTACAACTATTTCTTGCCTGCCAACAGTTGCCCCACAGATAAAGCACAGGCTGAACTCCCATGGATTTCCGCTAGACTAATTCTGGTCTTCTTACTTCCACCACTTTTCCACTGGCACAGCTCCAGCCTTTTGTAAAGCTCCTCATTATTCACATTAGTGTAAAAAAATGAAGAACGTGTCTAAAAGGCTGACAAATTCAAGCTCTGTGAGGCTCAGCAAGGAGAGGTAATTCCAGCATCCAGGACCCTTCACAGCGAACACAGTGTCAGCAGCCTCCTCTTATTTAAATCAAAATGGCTTCAGTTTGAATTACACTCCTGGAAGTGGCTTTGTTGTTTTTCTAAGAGAAAAAGGGTATCCCTCAGATAACCAGATCCCAAATTAGTTGTGGCTGTAGCATTAAAATCAGGTTGTGCAATTCCAGGTAAAAATGAACCAGAAGCCTGTGTAGGTTGGGGAGCACTGGGATCCTAATGCTGGTTTGTTGGGTTATGGCAGTACTGCTTGCGAAGATGCCCGGAGCCACCCTCTGCTTGAGACTTGTCCCACCAAAACCCGTTGCAGAGGTGAGCCAGTCCCCACCTCAGGACACTTGGCTTACCCGTCTCACCAGGTGCGTGGTACGCAGGCGGTGGGTTTACCTGTAAGTGAGGGATCTCAGCCTGCTGCTGGGCAATGATAGCTGAAACTTTGTGTGAGTTTTATACGAATAAGGTCTTTCCTGATCCTTTCCATTAGTTATTTTTCCTGCTCCACCTGTAGGTCAGATTGGCAATTGCACTGTGTCAAGGTGGACGCGTTTATTTTCTGTAACCAGATTACTGGTGGTAAAATATGCTCCCCTGACACGGCCAGCATTAATGTTTCCACATTGGGAAGGTCTTGTGTTGTCATGAGCAGATATTTTTCCTTGGTTTCAACATTCATGTAACAATAACAATGCAAAGTAATATATTTAATTACAGATGACTTAAACAGATACGTGCTCTTATCTACCCTTTTTTCTTTCACTTTATGATCAGTCAACAGTTCTGATATGCTTTTGCCAGGCAAAATCCAGAGTTTTTCCCTGGGAATCAGAGCCCATATGCCCATGTATTCTGATCTTCAACAATTACATGTTTTATATGTATTTTAGCTCACAAAACACAGTATGACAGCCCTACCAAAGACTGGATAGACTTCATATTAGCAGTGGAAAGCTGATATTGCTGTAGCTCAAGAGTATAGCAATATCTTACTGTTCTTCAGTCCTACTCCAACATCTTTACTAATAGATAGTGTCCTCTTCTTTTCTGAATAGATTCACCATTTTATTAAAATTTAAAAAGCTCTGAATTTAGCTAAAGACTGAAAGGACAAAGTCAAACTCCTCCTACATACTGAGAGAATTGGGATGGTGAGTAACTGTTCTCAAGGAGCCTGCGCTTATTTTCCATATAATTTTACTGAACAGTAAAAACCAATAATTTCTGTAACTCCTTATAGACAGAGTGGGAGGCAGTGGGGAACATACTTGTAGAGAGCAGTTCACCAAGGGCCCAGACCTGCTGGATGGGAAATAAACCTGGGAAAAAAGATGCTAACTGATATGTAATCCTACGTACCAGGAGGATTGCCTTTCAGATAGTCTAGGTCTACCACCAATGCTGCGACTGCTGTTTGTAAGCAGAATATGGAGTTTGGGCGAGGGTGTGCAAGGACACCTGCTTAAAGCTAAATGAGGTATCAGATATAAGAGTCCACTAATGGCTTCACTTTCAGAACACTGGAGAAGGTGGATTACTCTTAGCTTTATCTGATTTCTCATTCCCAGCCTCTGTAAAGTGCAGTCTGATTGCAAAGCAAAGGATGTTTTTATTCAAAGTCAGGAACTCCCTGAGACTCCCAGGGTTAAGTGGTTTGCAGTCTGCATGGGCACACAACACAATTAAATACATTATGATACAACCTGTTGTAAAATGCACAATTTGGAGGTATTGTAACCACTGGCAAAAACACTGTTGTACTGCAATAATCCAACTCTGTGCATTATCATGAAACTTTTTTAATTAAAGTGCCATTTGCCTGCGGAAGAATTGAGATTAGATCTGTAGCCTAGGCTGTATCTGACCAGAATTCAGCCAAACTATCTGGATACCCAACTAACATTTTAAGTGGTTACAGCAGGCATTTTACACTTCATTCTTGTAGCTAATGATTCTTAAGTACCTATTTTTTTCAGCATTGGACAGTGTGTTTGAGGTATACTTTAACAATTTCCCATTCTGACTAGAAGTGCCACAGTCTGGCTTTTCTGAAGGACAACAGAAGTTAAAGGATTAATAAGGCTGATACTGGTTTTTCTTCTCATTTTCAAAGCTGGAAACATTGCCTGGATTGATTAGTATAGGCATTTCCAGATGTAGTTTGTTCAGGCACTGCCACTGATGGCAGCAGCTGCAGCTTACACCTTTAGCTCTAAATGTAAGGACAGTATTTGGCTTTCTGAGCAAAAGTCACACAGCACTTTGAGGATAGTGTACCCTGGTGCAGTCAATAGTGGTACAGAGATCACAGCTGACAGACCTTTGTGTTTGTATAATTCACAACTGATGTGGTCAGGCCCTTAATTCAAGCTCTGTCCTCCTTTCCTAGGAATTGTCTCTGTAACAGGGCTTTTGGTGTCCTCCCAAGCTATTTTGCACATACAACTTTAGTCTACTCTAGTAATAAAAAATCACTACTGAAGTCCTAATCAGACCAGTTAGGTCCACTCTGCGAACCAGATGGAACATGATGTGAAATGCATCTGCAGAAAGAGTGGATTCACCTGTATACTGTGACAGTTTACATATGGTGCCACCAGAAAACATACAGAATGGTATGATTTTCAGTTCAGTTTAATATTTTTAGGAAAGTCTAGGAAGAACTCTAGGTTAATGTTTCTTTTCTCTGCTGTCAATGTAAAGATCAATAAAAAAGTTCTAGAGATGACTAAATGGGACGGGGAGCAGTTCAGGTCAGACACTGATCTCACATCAGCCTAATATATCATGTGTGTAACTTTATAATTGCAATGGATGAAATAATAATAGCCTAGCTGGCATCCTAATGGAAAGCAAAGCATATGAAGGATGCACATAATCTATTTTAACATTTGGTCTAAGGTATACACACTGCCAGATACCACAAAATACCTCCTCTTCTTACATTTGCATCCACAGTTTCTATGTACTCATCTTGTCTGACACAGTATATAGACACGCCCCCCAGAGTGCTCTGAATGAAGCATCAGCTTTTTACTAGCATAACTGTGTCAGCCAGGAGTATATACATGTACACTTGCAAAATTATTCAGAGAAATGCAGTCCTCCAAGCCGAAGTGTCATTTTTGCTGAATGATGTGCTCCAACACAAGATACTCTGCTACTTCAGGTTTCCTAGAGATTAGGTGAAGTTTCTGAAAGGTAGCTATGAAGAATATGTGCAAATCTTCTCCCATACTCCCTTTTTTTGGATTGTTATTTTATCTTCTGCACAAAAGAGGTTGATTTCTTCCCAGAATGAGACTAGGAGACACAAGCGTAAAAGCTTCATCTCCACTAGAGGATGAGAGCAGCGTTGTTATACTACCAATCCCCTCCAAATGCAGGTAGATGAGAGTGTGCATCTAAGGAAACTTAAAACATAGATTAGTACTTCTGTTGGTTGTACTTAATAAACAGAGTATGTTTTTAATGTACGGTGCCACAAAAACTCCAGTTGCCGAAGGACAGTCACAAAATCATACATATCCTTTGTTCTTGGGTTTTGCAGACAGTGCTCTTGCATGAGCTGAAAAAGGCTTCAATTCAGATGTAGCTTGGCTTTTCCCTGTTGGTGCCACAGCTGAAGAGGCTCATGTGTTTTGTTTAGTCCATCATCTGTTTGCAATAACCTATATTTGGAAACGTATTTCCGATCCAGCTATGGAGATGGCAGACTATAAATAACTCAGCAGTTTTCTGTTATTTTAAAACTACCACATTTGATCTGTTGAAGCCTTTTGGAGGTTCTTAGTATACAAATGCAATGAAGAACTTCTATTGTTGCAGTGCTGCTTCAGTTTTTGGGGTTTGGTGGGGTTTTTTTTGGTGAATACCAATTCTTACGGAACCATAGTTCATTGTATAAATTCCCATTGGCCTTTCAGATGCATGGATCATCATACCTTGCAGCAGTATGCTTTTCACATGGAGTTAGATTAGACCCTTTAGGTAATAACATACCCCTGCAGCGCAGTTATGTAGTAGAAGGCCAGATGACTATTTTGTGCAATTATGTACCATAAAAATATGAATCCCAGATGGTTAACTGAAGAACTTTTCCTATTGCAACAATAGCAACTTTTACTCTGTCTCTTTTTTAGGGTCATTTACGTTTCTTCAACTTTATTAACTTGTTCCATGTTTTCTTTTAATACATGTTCAACCTCTATTACAGGCACTAAATATGAGATACATAAAGAGCCTTTGTAAAAGAACTAATCAAGGTAAAACAACTGTTCTCAGTATTTTGTGGGTAGTGAAGAAGGATGTTCTGGCTATCATCACACCTGATACATATTCATTGCAGAGAACAAATCTTTATTTGAATATAGTGGAGCAAAAATGCCCCTTTGTTAATCTGATATACATTAAATAACTTTGCATTTGTTACATGGATGATAAATATTTGGCAGATAAATTTATAAACACTTCCACATTTTATAGATTTATACTGTACACAGTCATCCCACACAGAGCATGCCCTTTAACAAGTATACAGACAGCTTTCCTCAGGGAGCTTCATCAAAACACTTGGTCAAACGTTCTGGAAGTTGGCAGTCTGACACAGAGGAGCACACTGGAAAGATGAGTTCACAATTGTACCACCTGGACTTGAAATGAAAAGTTCAGAACTCCAAAAGAGAGAATTTATCAAGGCACACACATGCAAACACATGTATACAATAGTGATGACTGTAACCTGCTTTACAGGAGATCACACACAGCAGTAAAGAAAACAAAGAAAGAAAGAAACAGAGAGGTCAGGACCATTGCCAAGATCTTGTTGCAGATTAGCAGATCTGGAAGTAAACATGTATAAATGGGAATTTGGCTTCAAAGTAGCTCATTACCTTATATACAATATGTACATGTTTCCTCGCATTAAGAAATGGAGATTGTCAGAAATGTTTATGATTTTCTTGACAACATATGCACACTAACACACCTGCGCTTTTGTACACTAAAGACAGTTTGAAAAATTGTACTCCCAGTTGGCTCAGAGCAGTTAGCAATTTGAGTGGAAGTTTAGCAGGAGAAACTGGGAGAAGAAAACAGCTCACGAAAAACTAGGAAAAAATACATGTTTTCCTTCAGTTGCTCAGCATTAGAAAATGCTAACAAGTTTTTAAGAAAATCGGTAACCTGACAATGCCAATAAATTACCATGAAGGCAAAGAGCTCTACTTCTAGTACCTCATCCTTGATACCTGACTTCTGCACTTACGTCATTATGCTGCAAAGGAAACTGCTCACTTAAAAAAAATACTTAATTATGTATAGTACATTGTTGCATATATTTGAGGCCAAATATGAAATATACTTTAGTTGTCACAATGTTATGCAGCTGAGGGTAATACAGCAAATTTTTTGAAAGTTTTGATTGGGATTTTTAATACAATATTCTATAGTAAATGGCTAAAATAAGCTATCAGTTGATTCGTTAGGCCTGCAGCATGGGATGCTATTAAAAATCCTTTTACCTATTTTGGGAAATGTTACATTCATAGGAAAAAGCCAGGCTAAAATTACTCGTGTTAAAAATAAGGGCTAAAAGAACATATTTCTCTCATAACAGCAATTCCGGCATGACAGTATACACAATCATGTATTTAGTATTTTTGAAAGAGAAAGCTAAGATCCTGATTCTGCAAATTACTTCACTGATTTAAGCAGGGATCAGTTTACACACACAATACTAGTGTCATGTAACACTTTGTAGGATCCTTCACCACTAGGAAGGCAATAAAAGTAGTCACTAGTAGCTTGGTGTATTTTTTTTAACTCTTTGTAAATAAGCTAGTTTTCCTACAGTGCTAATCTTATGCCTGCCCTCATTTTTGTCACAAATGTCAGTAAAAACTTTAATTTAACTAGTGAAGCACTATTGAAATCAGTCACAATATCAGAAGGGATCTGTGGCAGAAAGAAACAGGAAAGAGCTGTAAGGTTTGTCCAAAAGAGATGATGGAAGGTTGTGTTTTGTAAGTTGCTCTTCAAATTTTAATACTGTTTTTTTTCCTTCTAAACTATTGGTTTTAATCTGTGTTTACAAATTTCCACATAGAAGATAGTATTATCTACTGCTACTTTGAATCTGAATGGCAATTTTCTACTTAAAACTGTTTATTCATGATCACAGTTAGAAACTACATGCTACAGTCTCAGTCAGTGAGTATGTTTTCCCTCAGAAAGACCCACTGTTTGCAAAAGTACTACGACCTAAGCATTGCTACCCTTTCATAGTCTCCTCCCAAAGGTTTGGTATAGACTAGTATTCAGTTTATCAACTCATAGAACAGATGGGGGGGGGGGGGGGGGGGGAGG
>NW_009601515.1:0-14801 GCF_000690535.1 Cariama cristata | reverse complement strand
TGTGAATTGCAAGCTGTTTGGGTTTGTTTACTGGTTTGTTTGTTTTAATCTTACTATAGAGTTGGCTTTCCCTTGGCAAATATACATTGTTAAATCGTGTGATAGGAATATGTCCTTTCTTCTGCTGCTTTCTTAGTTCCGTAGCATGTGTGCATGTCCCCGACCAGAGGAAGCACACTGCCAAGAGTGAACATCTTGCAAAGAGGGAAGGTGAAGTGTAGCAGATGCCAGAGCTTTTGAAAGAGCTCTCTCCACTCATACTGCTCTGTGTGCATGTGCTGCTATTTTCAGCCTGGATTTGCTTGAATTATAGCCACAACTACTTTATACAGCACTAATTACTGCAGAAGACCTTCGTGGGTGTTAATCATTAACTGAAAGACACTCTCGCAATGGCTCTGTTTCAGGCTGGTCAAAGATTGCTGATAAGAACAGCAGCAAAAAATTGTTCAGCCACGTTACTAGAAAGACAGCAGCTATGTATGCAGAAACAATGGGAAACATACAATACAGGAAGACACAGACATTAACATATTGAGATCCACATGGAACATTTCGAAGGACTTCTAGTAGAATAAGAGAAAATTCATAGCTTTTAGGATTTTATGTATGTGAGAATGCAGTGTCTCGGTCACTGGAACATGACCAGTGCCTTTGCATCATGTGCTGCTTTGCTGTTTGGCACAGTGTGGTGGTGGGGGAAAGGCTACAGCCAAGTCAGAGTTCATTTTTCAGAACATTTCAGGAGTTTCCTTCCAATCCTTGACATCTAATGGCCAGCTAAGATGAATCTTGGCATCCCAACAATTTTGCACATGAATAAGTAAAGGGTTTTGCACAAGAAGAAGAGCAGGACGTTACTTGTGTTCAAAGCATAATGCACAATGCAGAAAGTAACGCTTAGTGTCATCGAGAATGAGATGAGAATATGGTTTGTAAGTCTTACATCCACCTGTGTTATAGGGAGGTGTGTCTGCATATATGTGTGTATACTCAACCACACGTGTGTCTGTGTATGTATTCACCTCTAACTGTGTATTACTTCTTTACAATATACAGTATTATACAGCTGCAGGCTAGGATTTAAGGAAAACAGCTGAAAAAAAAAAAAAGTAATTGAACCCTAGGCCTTGAAATCTTACTCTTCATGGTTTGCATTAAGTTTGATTCCATTTCATTATTTTTTCCTGACCTTCTTCTTTTGAAGGATTACCTTTTAACTAAGACAGGCCTACATGAGATTCACAAATTATTTTTATCACATAGCCAGTGGGGGCCAGACATATATTTACAAGGCAGACATTAAAATAATAGAATACATGTCTTATAGGTTAGAAAACATGCAGCATTATCAAAAAGAGATGCTAGGTGACAATGCTAGCTCTAGACAATGGATGAAACTGGAACAACCCGTAAGACATCGGACTCTTGCAGGGTGCTGTGCTTGCGACGAGTTATGAGTGCTGTCCATCAGCAGCAAGTAGCTTCAACTTGCTTGGTCAGGGCTACAGCTGAAAACTGAGCGGCAGGTGGTAGATGTCCAAAATTAAAAGTAGGAGGCTGAGCAAAAAAGCAGATCCTTAGGATCCAAGTGAAATGAGCTTAGGTGGCTAGCTGTGGAGAGAGTGATGAAAACCAGCCTGCCAGCAATTTCTCTTTCTCACTTGCAGGATGATGTGTCTGGCTACAGCTCAGAAGTGTTTATGGCCAGAGTAGGGGCAAGATCTCTACAGATCTTTTCAGTTATGTGGCATTAAAATGTATATTCGTGAATACCCTGTGTGCGAAGGACAATACTTTTGTGTCAGGTCATCCTCATCCAAATACTTTTGTTGTTCAGTAATCTCCAATCTTTGGTTATTGGACTGTATACTGATCAGAAGTGAGGAATATGTTCTAGATCTTTGTCAAGCATGGAAGATCGTTTACACCAGAAAGCAATTACATCTGTATTTTTCCCCATTTTTTCCGAAGTATTTTGGTCCTAGTAAATGTGGCTTGTGTACATGTTGTGGGAGGAGACTGCCAAAAATTACTGCTTTTTTAATTTTAGCCAGACAGGATATACTCCAACAGCTAGAAAGCACGGCTATGTATTACAGGCCAGCATCTTTGGAGATAATTCAACCTGCTATCAAATAAGAAAAGTAAATCAATCAGGCCCATTTTGTCTTTTTCCTGTTTCTGACATGCTAAGTCACTGCATCAAAGAAAGGTCCTGAATGTGGATGAAGTTCTTACACAGCTAGTGCAGGACCAATTATTGAAGGATCCTTTCTTAGCAGGAGGGTATTCACCACTGCAACAAAAATAAAGAATGTAGATAACAATAATGGATCCAAAAATATTTTGCATCACTTGGTTGAAAATCTCAATGTTAAAAGAAAGCAAATTAAGCTGATCTCAGCGTATGGACTGGTTGTACACTGGGACAGGGTAATTGAAGGTAAGGGAGATCTGCAAGAAGCATTATAAATTGGTGCTTTCTATTTAATTCAGGTCCTGAACTGAGTTCCAGATTTTCTGGTAACATGTCTCTGCTAATTCCACATCACTGCCTGATCTGTGTCTTGCCTTTGCAGGCAGAAGTCTGTCTTTTCATGCTGCATTTCCTGAACTAGCAGCATTGGAAAGTACGAATTCAGACAAATACCTAATATTTTACTGTAAGTTTAATGAACAAGAAGGCAAGAAATGCAGAGGAAAAGCAGTCCCTCAGATGTGTTTTCTTCTGGAATATGATTAACGAACATGTGTTTTCTTTCAAGACTCCAGAGGAAGTAGAGTATTTCTGTTTTCACTTCTTGTGCCTCTGACCCCCTGAGTGCAAAGATTTATTTTTTAACTTTGTGATTGAAATTTCAATTGCATTTCCAGGTTATTAAACAGGAAATATGGCTTGTAGGTTGTATTAGCATGATATCATCTTGTTTAGTTAAAGAGGTGCGACTGGATGTAAACATCTTTCTCTGACTAATGAAGATCATTTTAAAACTCACAATGGGGAAGAGAGCTAAAGCCCAGAACACAGAGGCTGTCCATATGAGTGGCTGAGGACTATATTATATTGCTAAGAATTGGAATCAGCGGTTGTCCCTCAAGAGCAGTTACAAGAAGATATGGCTTGATAGTGGTAGAAAAAGAAAAAAAGAACAGAGGGTAATATTTCCTCCAAATGGAGCCAAGCTAGGTGCACAGGCAAGATGATTCCCCCATATCTGCACCCACAGCAGAAGGAGCCCAACATATAAGAGGAGACCTCTCCTTGTATTATTTCAGCCTTCTGGATGCGTAGGGAAATGTGGAGTCGGGCTGCCTCAGAAGGGTGAGATTGTCTGAAGGACTTTCGAGCTCGCTTTCCGTCTTGGTTTAAAAAGGGATAGCCAAATTGCAAAGTGTATGTAATAAACCTTCTTACTGAATATTACTATGAAGTCAGAAGCAAGTGAGAGCACGAGCATGGAGTTTTGACTTTCTTTATGACTGGCCATCTGGTAAGAAAAGCAATTTGGGATGGAATGAATCAAATGACATGAAGATAGAGCAGAGCTTGAGTTAGCAGTCTTACTCTTCTAATGTGATGAACTAAGAGTAGACTACTAGAGCCGTCAGGAAGAAGGGCTAACATTTTTTCACTTGTGTCAAAGTTTTGTAGTGTACACCTCTGGAAGAGCACTGGCTAAAATCAAACATAGAGGAAGGCGGCTTCCCAATACGTCAGTCATTAGCAATCCCCTTCAGCACTCCAGAAACCGTGAGTGAACACCTACTCATGGTTCCCTTGCTAGGAGTCCGTACTCGGCAATCAATGCAACGTATACCAAATGTTGTAGTGCATGCTTCCAACCAATAAGGTGCTAACATAAATATAGCCAATCTGGTCAAAATGTACAGACACAGTGAATAAGATGTTTTCAAGAAATAAGAGTCTGTTAAGTCAAGCCCTACTATCAGACAATCTGTAAGGAGTAAAACTAATTAAAATAAAATTTCTTTGCCCAAAATGAAAACATATGGTCTCTTTTGTAGACAGTTTTCAAATTTTCAAGTGGCTTACTATCATGGTTAATACCATTCTAAATGCTGTCAGTCTTTTCTGTCTCTAAGGGCCATTGCACTTTTTGTTATTGCTGTCATTGGGATGAGCCTTTCAGTTTTACAGGAGAAGCGCACAAGAGTTTACATCCTACTTCAGTTGAGACTGAAAGCAGTTTCCAATTAGTGGTCAGTCAGTTCAGTGACCAAAACAGACAAATAATCAGTTTTGATTATGTATGTTTGGTAGCTCTGATACACAAATGCTATCAAGTTCTGTTCTCTGTGGTGTATCAGGGATCTAGCGAGGCCACTAAGTGATTCTTTGTGTGAGACATAAGTGAATAGACATAGGAAGGAAGTGCAATTTCTACAGTCCAATATTTATTACCTGAGATTTCTCTGGAAGCTACAAAAAAAGACAGATTCACTAAAGACCAGCCAAATCACTTTTACTTATAATGTAAGTAACATTTGTGTCCAGATCTCCACAGATTAAGTATTTCTGTTCCAGCCTGTGAATTGTACCTATCTAACCAAGTATTTATACCTTGAAATTGCATTCACTTCTTTTGTCTTTATGAGATGAATCTTTACTGCACTCAAGCCCAAACAATTGGTTGTTCAAACAGCTCTGATGCTGGCTTGTGTGCTAGTTCAAATCTGTTGAGCCAACTGGCTCACCACCTAGGGAAATTCTAGCTTTAGGTTTTGTTTAGTATGCTGGAAAAGTTTGTGGATTTTTTTTTTTCTTTGTTCATCTCTTCCATTTACTTTTTCTCCCCTTTCCTACCCATGACTCTTCTTTTTTCCTTTTACTACCTTAGAGCATTCACTCTAATTCTGGACCATGCAAGTTCCATGTAGTCGGGAATTTTGATAATCTGTACTAATTCCTGTTGTTGCTATATACTCCACTTCATCCAGACTTAATCACATACTTATAACATAGTGAGGATTTGTGATAAGAACCAGCATTGAAATCAGCATACGTTTACATGTAATGAAAATTTAATACGTTAGCCTCAAACCATAGCCCTCAAAAGTTGAACCTTATTTTTCTGTGGCCATTTCCTCCACACTGGTCAGATGGCACAAAATGTTGGATCTGGATTTTTTTCAGAATTACATACAGAGATGGGCAGAACATACTACAAGTGGAGAGAGCATAGGAAGACAATGTAATATTTTACCATTGCTGTTAATGTTTACTCCAAACATGTACAGAGGCTTCAGATTTCTAAATAAGTTCTGCAGTAAGTACAAGGAGGTGGACACATGCTACTACTGAATGGCACAGAGAAACAGGGCTCAAATATAATTCCCATTGGAGAAAACAGCCTTAAAGTAATACTAAGGCTACCACGAGTGGTCAAAAGCCACAGATGCAAAACTAAGGCCAGCATTTGGTTGTTAATTTGGAACTTAGTGAAAAATAATTATTTCTCCCCCTTTTTAACATAGTTTAGAAATTTAAAAGACATATTTAAGTCAGATTTAAATAGAAAATATTTTATCTCAAGTATATTGACTGTTTATATTCCAAAATAAACACACGTCCTAAACTTTGTTTCTTACTATATTGTAGTTAAATTACCAACATCAAAAAAATGCCCACTAGTTTTCCATGCTCATGCTTTTTTAATTCAGCCACTTTTCTCATTTGTTAACAGTAGAAAACCACACCTTGGGCTAACATTTTGGTGCTACAATGTATAGCACAGGCATTTGTTAGTAACTGAAAAAAGTAACTTCTAGAATCAGTAAATTAAACAGTGAACTTTAAATGTAATGAATGATCTTATGTGGACTTTCACTGACTCTTTCAGTACAACTAAGATGATGACTGACACAGAATGCAGTGATAGATCTTACTACCCAAAGCTAAGTTCACATACATGAGAAAGAGAAAAGTAATGAAAAAAATTCTATCTTGCTACATGATGACCTTGTCTGAGAGCCTAGTTTCTCTGGCAATGATTCAATCACCTAATAAATATTGTCAGACATAATTAGAAAAATACTGATAAATTTTTCCTTATGTTTTATACCAAATTTGTTCTTTGAAACTTGAAACTCCAGATAGTTCATCAGCTGATAGAAGTTGTCTTAGCTCACTGAAAGCAATGCCAGTTTCTGTCATCAGAGGATCTGCTCCTTTTGTTTGCTAATTTTATAAATGCACTTGTATTAAATTTTTAATGCTAACATTTTAAAGAGATCCCATAACATTTTGCATAGCAGTAGGACTGGTGGGGAACTCTTTACTGTAATCCAGAACAGTCCACAGCATATTGCTTAGAAGGAATATATATACTATCATTCACTCTCTATCCTTGCACTTAGTCTAATAAAAACATTATCACTCCCTGCAGCCTTGCCATGGCTTCTTTCTTAATGGCCTTTCAGAGAGATATTTGAAAGTGTTAAATGATGAGATATCTCTAAAATTATTAAAAATCCGCTGAGAAAATGGTTATATAAAGAAGTGTATAAACCGTGAAAATAATGCAGATGGGTATTATTATTGCTTTTCTTTGTTTTGATATTATTTTAAAAAATCTTTTGAGATGTTTTTATTACATTATACTCTATATTGAAGTTATGACCTGACTAAATTTACTAGGTAGCATTATATAGCCACATATTTTTATAACCATCATGTGACAAAGAAAAATGTATTAGAAGCGTAAATACCAAACAAACTTCTGAGAGCATCTTACTTTTCAAATAGTTCACTGGCCTGATTCTTCCTTTATTCATACTTAGAACAACATAAATGTTTGCATTGATTCAGTCTTCAATTAAGACAAATTCACTGTTTTGAAATGGCAAAAATATTCCAGATGCCACAAGTGAGAAGAAAACAAATTTTTCCTGAAGGATCAGTGGCAAAGAGTGAAAGTGTTTATTTTGTCATTCTCTTTGCTGCTTACCTTTATGGGCTTTTCGACTCACTACAGTAGTTGTTGCCTTTTCCTCAGCAGATATGGGGTCTAGTTGGTAATCGTTACTTTAGATTGAATCAGCCTAGAAAGGCTTCCGAAGGAAGAGGCATTGCCACAAGTTTTTACCGTCTAAACACATGCAGTCTGTAGAGTTTCCTGATTAATGCTGCATGCATTGATACATTAACATTCTCTGCACCAGTACTGCTAAGTAATTGACTTGCATGTCCGTACTATTACAAAAGCTTACAAAGCCGTGGCCAAATTTAGCATGTATTTTTAAAAATAATATGACTGCTTGCATTTTAAATATCTAATTACCAGTGTGGTTTTAACCTTCCTGGATATATCACCAAAAGTGTTTAAAGAGGTAGCTTTGCAGTTTGAAGTTAAGTGGTTTTGAAAAGTAAAGTATGCAAGCAAACAGAAGTGAAATTTAAAACTTTCTTACAGAGGTTTTGAAATCTCTGCCACTCCGAAGTGTCTTTTGAGTTTAATTTCTGACATCTGAGCACTCTACTAAGCGTTGAGAATCTGAAGCCTTTGCACTATGGGTCAGGAGTGTTGACATTTGTACGAAGAAGGAAATAAATAGTAAATGGCTTTTTCCAGTTACATCAACACCTGGGTTCTTGTGTCAGGAAGCCGAAGTCCTACCAGACCTCCACATACTAGAACAGTAGAAGCAAGAAGAATAGGGATTGCTTTGGTGATACCAACAAGGGAACCGAATATTAAGTTTCCAAGTACAGCTGCTGCTTTGCATAGTGCATTCAAAAAGCCAAAGCCTGTTGCCCTGGAAGACAAAACAGAAGAAAGTTAAAAAATAGCTGAAACAGTGAAGCCTTTCAGACAAATCCTCAGTGGGGATAAATCAGTATAGCCTCAATATCTTAAACAGAAATTACGCCGACAAGGATTCTGTGCTTGTCTTTATAATGCGAAATCAAAGCTCAGATGCTACAGCATTTTATTAAGGTAAATTCATTCTGTTGCCTCAGGGATCAAAATGTGAAATGAATGACTGAATAGATAAGTTTGCACCTCTACAGTAGAGCAAAGGACTTACAAATGGAAATTCATTAACACTGAAAATGCTGGATTGGGAGACAGGAGGTGTCAAGTAGCCCTCAAAAGACAGCTACTTGGTGATTTGGGAAAGAAGCCATCAGAATGAAAGGATGATCATCTTGGAGCACTGAACAGAAATAGATTTCTTAGAGGCGATATACATGGTCAACCAGTGCTTTTTCAAAAGGCTGATGAGACCTCCAATAATAATGAATGTTTGTCTCTTAGAGGTAAAGAGAATAGAGTGTACAAAAACCTGCTGGGTGCAGAAGAGATATTTGAGAAACTTTGGAGAAAAGGGAAAGAAATACATTGCCAACAGAAAATATGACAGAGGCAACTCAGAGGGGCTTTTGCATTGCAGTAGTGTGAGTTTAGTAGTCTGGATTAAGTATTTTAGATGCCTGGTAGCCTGTGCATAGATGCAGTATGAAAACTGCTATAATTTTAATAAATTGTGTTTAGACATGACTCTATGATTCACAGTTGTAGGAATAACCTTGTCCTACCAAAAGTGTCCTAACAAAAGTATCTGTATGATAGTAGAATCTCTAGCATTTTTCAAATCTCTTAGAAGTGAAAGAGAGAAGGACTATGCAGAGATTACACTGTGCTTGCTGGGATAAAATAGTAACAACCAGGAGGACAGATATTCTTCTTTCAGAACAAAATGTTTCTTTCCTGTTAATATAAGGTACTGTATTCAGAAGGAAAAAAAAAAACAAAAAACAAACAAACAAAAAAAACCAAAACCAGTCTAAACAGCAGGGATTAACAGAGACGCTAATGGTCTGAGTGACTAAAAAGAGCACTAGTTATTGTACTGATGTACATGTGAGGGAAAGGAAGAAGTCCTGTGCTCAGATTTAGCCTGACTTCCTAGGATGTAAGTTTGAGAAGCTTCTACTAGAGCTCATAAAGAGCAGCCCAGAGAATCAGCTTGAAGTAATCAGCCTTGGTCTCAGCTGAGAGCAAGAATATAAACTCTCAATGTTCTTCACAGAACTATTTTTTGATTTTGAAAACAGTGAACCATGGTATCAACAGAGAAAATGTCCTCTGCCTCAAGCAACCGATGGACATGGTCACAGCCCAGGGTGTCACTAGTTCATCTCCTCTGCTCTTCTGCAAGTCTGGATCTCAACAGTGTTGATCGGTCAGGCCCTTTGGTGTCCTACATAAAAGCCTTATACTGGGGGAGAGGTAAAATCTTCTGTCTAGTATAGTTGACCAGGATATAGGAGTTTCCAGCACTGTCCATGCCCTGACTGTATCTGACATACTGTGCTTCAGAATTATACCAGTCTTGGTATATTTGAGGACCCTATGCCAAAAGAATGATGAAGGTAGGTCTAGATCCTTCTGGTATATTTCTAAATCACTCTAGTTTGCTCTAAGAAGCACAACTGTAGTTAACTCACTGAATCAACTCCAGAATCTGAACAAGATTCAGAAATGTGCTAATTTGAAGTAATGGTACTTTTACTGTCAAATTCTTAAATCAGTTAAAAGGATGTTTGCAGAACAAAATTAAGACATGGAACAGACTAATTAATATACCTTCAAAAAGTTTTTTTTTTCTCTATTGATGTTAAATATTCATTTGTCCATGGTTGCAAGACAAAAGTCAACACTCCTCTTTAAAATGTTACGGAAGTAAAAAAGAGATGATACTTACTGTTCCAGTGTCAGCTCTGTGTATTATAAACATTTTCTGACTCCAGGACAAGACACAAGTTAGTCTCTTTTGCCGGGTGATTATAATTATAATATATTTATTGTTAGTTTGGTGATCTGTCTCTTGCAATAGACAGCAGTGTTTTGGTCCCTTTAAAATAACTGAGATTTAACAAAGTAATTATTGTTTTGTCTGAGGTAATCATAATTCTTCTTTGCATAAAACATGGCACCCATCGAGATATTGCATGACAGTAAGTATGAGCAATATCTAAGGAAGGTGAGACCAGTCATTCCAATGGCAGAGTGGAAATTACCCAGAAAAACTGTGAAAAAACAAGCAGAAGAGACTCAGATATGCCTCCTGAATGTTCTAAGCCCTTGCTTGCTTGCTTTTTCTAAATTTGATTAAAACTGCAGCACTTTTAAATAATACTTAGTGCCAAGAAAAACTAAACATGCACATCCTGGAGATAACCATCTTGAAAGTGACATGCTCTGCTGTCTGAGAGTGCAGGCCAGGGAGGACTGCTGGAGAGCACACTTCTGAGAGCAGCAGATGAGGAAACTTCGGAAGTGTTGCTTGTGAAGCTTCTGACAGAGAAAGATTTGCAGCAGCTCCTTGAAAATGCCTTCCTCAGCGGAGGAATGAGCAAGTTAAAACTTGCCCATTTTTGGGGAATTGGTCCAAAGGAGGAGTCGGAGATGCGCTGAAGGAAGCAGCAAAGAGCCATCCTACTGGAGTAATCTTTCAAAGCCTATGAGAAGAAGAGCAAACCTCTGCCACAGAGACATCTGTACTACAAGGGCAGATAAAGAACAGAATATTTGAAGGAATCTGACCCAGGATGAGAGGAACCTTCTGAGAGGGAAGGAGCTCCAGACTGATGCATCTTTTAGGGTGAATGAGAGTGCAGGTAGGAAGGAGGAGCATGAAGAGGAAGGCTATGGTAAGACAGACTTTATCAGAAACAGGTAGGAAGAGGTTAAAGACAACACAGTCAGCCTGGAAAGCAAAGTTTATGTGATAGGATAATAACAGGGTTTGGCTACTCTGAGCAAGTCAGGGGAAGAATGAGAGGAGAAGAGTCAGAATTGTTCAAATTTTGGCTTCATTTATGCACAGAAATGATTTCTAAAGTTATGGTGGTGACTGGTTGTGATTAGTGTCTGCACATATAAATAAGATTACTTCAGTTGCCAGTGCTTATGTAAACCACACTTGCCCCCAAATAACAGTAACAAGAAAAAAAGTGTTCACATAGAGAAAATAGACACTTAGTCATCAACAGCCTCAGTATATTCAGAGAGACACCAGAACTCCCCAAAGAATACATAGATCTAGCTAAAGCAAATTTGGATAGATAGAGGCAGGAAATCTTTGGAAAGGCAATAGCACAAAACATATGGGGATGCTTTACTTATATCCAGTATTGTTTTATACTACTTTATAAAGGTAAGCTGTTTCACAGATGCTGTTTTCTTATATCAACTAGTTACAGCAAGGGTCTGAATATAATTTTTGAGCAATTTGGACCATTCCTTTTCATGTGTTGGGCTCTACAGATAGCATATTCAGGGTTGCTACTCTGCTTTAGATCTGTTATAGGCTATATACCCAAGATTACTTTATTAAAGTAATTTTGTAATACAGTCTCTCTTCTATCTAAGCAAAATTAAGGTAATTTGTTGGCACTGAAAAAACGGTTGTGCTTTGTAAAATGGACTTACTCAATTTTTCAAGTTGTAAGAGGTCATTATTAGTCTAATCCCATTAATATTATTAAATTATAAACAAAGAAGACAAAGACAAAGTAAGCCCATTTTTATTGCCCTTGGCTGTTCTGATGATACAAAATGAACAACCCAGCAGAAGTTCAATCTTTTAATCTTTAAACAGTTTTCAGGCATGTCCTTTTGCCTAAAATATGCACATCATTGGCAGGAACAGTAAAATTTTTACAGGCTTAAGCAAAACGTTGTTGCTATCTGTACCGGAAAAGCATTGTCACTGTTCAACCTTCTGCCTTCATACCCTTCAATCTTAATACTGTGTTTGAACATGAATTTGTTGTGTACTGATAGTCAGAACAGAGTCATTAAGCAAAATCTTGAGTTCTAGGGATAGCAAATTCAGACTTGCTGGTTTTTAAATATCTTTCTTAGAATAGTGTTTGTGATTCAAATCAGCTGAAATCTGTATTAATTCATGCCTTTATAATTAATTCTACTGAATCCAGATGACTTAAAATAGCCAGGCAATAATATGCTGCAATTCATGTGCGTGTACGAGCATAGTCTTTTCTTGCAGCACTGGTACTGTCTCTTCTATAGTGTTTCAGAAAAGTGCTAAACTGTATGGAAAGTCTGCAAATGATCAAAGATAAGTGATGTGTCATCTCAGCATCATGAAAGAATTAAGTGAAAAAGCCAAAGTTATAAGGCCATTACTATATGCATCGATTTCTGTTATGTTGATTAGTTACTGGGTGAAACGCTGGCACAAAAATGTCATTTTGACTCCATGAGCAATCCTTAGTACTGGTCAAAGGAGTTCAGTAGCAAGAATCCCTTGTCCAGCTACAGAATGTCATTAAATTCTTCAGGCACATCATTAAGACAACACTGGTGAATCAATTTGGGAGTGCCTTAAAAAATAAAATAGTTTAGGTTTTAGTATTGATATGAGAAAAATGTGGAAGTCTTATAAAAGTGTCAAATCTGAGAGAAATCTGGATGTTAGGGAAAAGGAATTTTCCTCAATATATTTTACTTCTGTTGCTAGGAAAGCTGTGACAAAGAAAAACGCCTAGCTTCCTTTCACATAAGCCCACATAAAAATGGCAAGAGTCCAAACAGTTAAAAATAGAGGGATTATCCAAGCTTTTAGATTAAAACAGCTTGTTTGCTGTTTGCCACATATGCTCCTTCTTAGACCAGGTGCTTATATTCCTACATAAAATGCTTCAGGCCCACTTTTTCGATTGCTGATAGTCAGAGTACCTAGAAACTTCACTGTCCTGCAGTGGAGTGCTACTGAATGGGTAGCACAGATATTTTATAACTTCCTTGCCAGAGCTACCGCTAAGTCTATCCAGCAAGTTACAAAAAACTCTGAATATCACTTTTGTGGGTGTTGATAATATGCAAAGGCTATCAAAACAGGGTTTCTGAATGTGCTATGGACAATTTTCTAATATCCAGACATTTTAAGTTCTTTTAAAAAATTAGTACCAAGATGCATATCATAGACTGGTCAATTACAGCACTCAGAGTGCAAGTAAAACTGTGGAATTTGCTTTCTTGCCTTGGACTACTGCCCAAGGCATTGTATAGGTTTGGCATGTCGTACCTTAAAAGCATTAATATGAAATTTCAGCAAAATGCAGTTGAACCACATCCACAGGATGGCAGTAGAAAATAGCTGTCAGGAAGTCTACTGTAAGTCGATGATTGCTGTTATGACTCAAAAGACTAGAAAACTTCTCTTCTGAGAGCCACAACAGCTCAAAGTTGAACTTAAGATACCCTGTGAATAACGTTTATTACTCTGGGGATAGTTTCTCAGGACTCAACAAGAAGAGAAAAAGATAAATATAATGAGCTGAAGACAGGCGACTTATTTCTTAATTTTGACCAAACCCTAATGAACTTATTTCAGAGGTATTAAAAAAAGTAAAACAAGTTGACTTCATTTTATAGCACACCTTGAATTCTAAATATGCCTCGCCAAGGTTCAAACCCAGATGTCTGGCAGCTGTAGTAAAACTGATGAATTGCTGGTTATCTGATGCGATCTGACCTTGATTTACTCTGCAGGAGATGACCTATTTCTATTCCACTTTCTGTTTAGGTTTGGGTTACCTGTTGTATCCACTCCTTGACAAGACTCTTGGCTTGTAAAGTTGGTGCTTCCCAAGTTAGTTCACTAGAAGATATTTATCATTTATGTGAAACTAACAATTGCATTTTAAAGTCATAAAAATCTCCTAAATGCTACTTCTTCAGAGAACTTTAACTCTCTTCCATTCATATTTATATTACATGCAGAGCTAGGAAACTGTGCAATGCTATTGCAAGCCCCTTGGGCATACACGTTACAACACAAGCCATAATTACCTCATCACACAAATGTTTTTTTTCCACATCACTCTGCCAATGTACAGAACAAAGAGAACTTGAGGGTAGAACATAAATGTAGTGAAGAAAACTGTTTCCCTCATCTGCTGCAGAAGTTGAAGGGTACACTATGAATAAGTTTGGGGACTGGAAGATGAGAAAGCAGTCTCATGATTAAGGTAGCTAAGTCCTGTCAGAAGAAAGGATACAATCCCTACTCCTGCCACAGAATTAGTTTATGATGAGGGCAAGTCACTTAAAGCTAGCTGAATTGTCATTAAGTATGCATTTCACATTTTCTGAGTGCTCAGCTTAGCACCTTCAGGTTTGTGTTGCTGAAGTGCTGAGCACTTATAGCTGCAGCCGAAGATATACTTTCAGCCCATTCCCTCTTCTAAAGTGCTCAGTGACTGGGATTGTTGGTACCACACATGCTAGTCTACAGTTTTCCTCTCCTGATGGACAATACTAAAGTTGTTTTTTCCTCTGTGCCTCAATTTCTACATCACCTCCTTTCAAAGCAGTGTTTGGAAAATATAGAAGGTTTATGAGAGTAGGAAAGCACTCTAGTAGCACCCAAAAATGTTTGCAAGAAATTTGGTAACTGTCCTTCAGAGCAGAACTTCCAAGGTTGTGAAATAGTTTGGTTTGGCCTTCAAGAGGGTCATGACCGACCAAAGTCTTTTCACAACCTGCTGCCTAGTGCAGAATAGCACAGGCCATTAAGAAGATAAGTCAAAAGGCAAGAGAAAAAATCAGACAAAAGATGAGTCGATACAAGTTCTTTACATTGTGGAGCTGGGTTAAATTACTTGCTTATTGGAAATCAGGTAGTTTATAGCTAGTCATCATTAACGAGTGTTCTTTTAAATTTGTGTATTGAAAAGCAAATAAAAAAAAAAGATATTATCAAATGATTATTCATTAGTGTCCTGGTTTGGCTAAAACAGG
>NW_009601514.1:0-464 GCF_000690535.1 Cariama cristata | reverse complement strand
AAAAAAAAAAAAAAAACCAAACAACAAAATCTCTTAGATAAGGGAGTTGTAACTTAGCAAAATCAGCTTCTTATGTTTATGAATACTAGATCACACATCAAGCAATTCACGAAAACGTCAAAAGAATTTCTATTATTGTACTTGTATTTTACCCATTTAGAGTGTGAATTTGTGCTAACAGTTTTAGTTACATTATGTTTTGAAAAGCCCCGTCAAATTCGATTACACATGAACTTATCTTACAGCTTCACTAGCTTTTTCTACCTCGGCAGCACTCAGATTGAGAAATAAGGCAGCACATTCGAACAGCTGCGCTGTTTGAAGGGTCTGGACCTTTTTTCTGTCCAGCCCCAGTAACTTGTATGAAACCCAGTTACTGGGAAATGCAGATTGCCTGTACTATGAGAGACATAATACATGGATTGCAGTTGCAGTGGAAATCTTTAACTAAACTGAAATTGAAA
>NW_009601513.1:1395-1621 GCF_000690535.1 Cariama cristata | reverse complement strand
GCCCCACCCCCTCCGTACTGGCCGCCAGCCATTGGTCACCGCCACCACCCCCCCCAAGCGCTCATTGGCCAGGAACCGGCTCTCTCCTAGCATTTTACCGCAGCAGTTTCTTTCAGACCGGCATGCTTCGCGCGTGCGCCCGTTCCCATAGCGACGGGTAGCAGCGGAGATGCTAGGCCGAACCCCGGGCTCGGCGGGAGTGGGGGCTCCCGCCGGGCCCTGCGTC
>NW_009601513.1:0-1241 GCF_000690535.1 Cariama cristata | reverse complement strand
CTGTACAGCGGCCTGTGACTACAGCGCGAGAGAGGCTCTCCCGGGCACTTCTCTGGTAGGCAAAGATCATCTCTCCCTAAGTTGAGGTAGACAAAAAAACCCAAATCCAAAAAACATATGTGAAGCTCTGCAAGGTATTCTGCCATAAAGAACATAGAACAAAAAATCAAAATTTTAGGATTTGCCTAATTCTGCAGATAAGCTGTGAGAGAATCATGATAGGGTCTGATGATGGTGCTAATAAGCCTCAACATGGAAGGAAGATCTTGGCAAGGGAGATCAACTCCTACTTGTGGAGCGCAGCCTCTGCTCTGATTTCTTAAGTGTGATGTAATCTCTCATGAGAAAGGGTTAATGTAACTTCTTGTATCTACAAAGCTGACAGAATTTCTGGATGATTCAAATAATTTGATAAGCGGGGCAGCTTTTGCAAAAGATTAGCGGAAAAGGTCCCTAATTTGTACAAATGTTCCTAACAGGAATCGGAGGCAGCCTTTCACTCCTCCCCTCAGTTCATGAGAACCCACAAACCCACCCTCCCTCCTACTCCCTGTGAGGTTTTACTTTAGCCAGGAAACTGTAAAATTAAAAATCTAAAGAGGTTGGAGAAAATTATTTGCAAAATTACTCAAATATGCTGTGTGGGGTGTGTTGGGTTTGGAGTTTTTTTGGGTTAGTGTTGGAAACATGTGAGAAACAGATAAAGGACATTACTTGACTTGTGTAGGTAGTTCACAAAGACATGACCCTGGGAGAAGAAACAGGACAGGACGGCACCATCAATCAGCCTAAACAAGGAAGCACCAAGATAAGCACAAGGAGACTAAAACTGCTGACAAAGCCAAAGAGCAGTTTACTTGAACTATGAGTGAACTATCCTAATTAACATAGCAAAAATCACGCTCCTAGGCTGCAGTCGCCCCCTACTCACAGAAGCCCCTTCCTCATAAAGCATGCTAGTAAAATAGATCCGTGCCGTGCCGTGGGATGAAGATGAGGCAGTGTATAGCCAACGAAGGCAGCTTCAGGCGGTTGCGTGCACGGGAAATGCTAATCTGTCACTGCTGGAAGGGTATAAAACCGGCCAGCTGGCACTCCGAGGGTGTGCTGGCTTTGTGGGGTGACCGCCTGGCACCCACCTCTGTGCGAACACGAAATAAAGAGAGATCTCAACTCTGCGCGTTAACCGGCTTCTTGCACACCGGGTGAAAGAATCCATCTTCGGGACAACATCAGGGTTT
>NW_009601512.1:0-4550 GCF_000690535.1 Cariama cristata | reverse complement strand
CAACCCCAACTGTTCTGTGATTCTGTGAATATTGACATCTGGTCAATAAATGTCACGTACTACTGTGCTCCTCTTGTGAGCGTAGCTGAAGCTGAAGGAAGACATTGTTTGAAAAGAGGTCGGGGATGTGTCTTCTCAGAACGTGTCCACAGGATCCTCTGGTGAGACTAATTCTGTGTTCGGCCTAAAATGCTGAATGTTACGTGCTTAGGGCTTCGGCAGTGAAGTTCAGAGCTGGCGGCACAATCCTTCAGCTTATTAGCCCAGATTTTTTCTCTCCCATGACCACTTTTTCTGCTGTGATCATGCTACGCCCTGTTTAATGATCCGTTTCAAGCACAATGTTTTATCCGAAACTTTGCATTTTCCCATTCTTTGATTTCTTCCCTTTCTAAAGGAAGAAAGATTACATAAATTTGAGAGATTTTAATGAGTACACTGGGCTTGCTTTTGGTGTAATTTACAGTGGATTCAGTGTTACAACTTCATTACGCTTCAGTTGAGTTACTTATGTCATAAATGGGCGTATCTGAGAGTGGCATCGAGCCTCAAATCTCTTTGTTGTGTGGGCTTCAGAGGGACCAAACGCTCATTCCCCTTTTTGAAGTCCTAATTCTTTTTCTATGATGTTGCAATGTCTTTCTATAGAGTTGTGCCTCTGAAGTTTCAGATTTTTAATGCAAAAAATACTACTTTTTTCCCAATACTTCAAGTATTGACGTTGGTAGCAAAATTTGTCTTCAGGAGTGTTCACACAGACCTTTTCCTGTGGCTTTGTTGCAAAAATCCCTATTGTTGAGACTGATCCCTTAAGAGATCTTTTTAATGAGCTTGGTTGGTAGTCCCCTTGCTCAGCTGTTACTTCTCTTGTGGGAGCACTTGTAGTAAACATCAAGGATACTACTGCTTTCCAACCGCTAGAGGTCAAGATTGTGCTATGGCATAGCAGAGGACTGCTCATCGCGTAAGCTTGAGCGCCCGTTCCTGGTGCAACCCGTTCCAGTGTCAGCTATATATATTTAATTTTATTATCAATTGCCATGTTTGTTAATTAAGACGAAGCCGATTTTATTGGCATGGTGTGAAGGGCACTTTGCCTTACACAACGGTAGAGCCCGCTGGATTTTGCAAGGGTTGGGATGTCCGTGCCGTGCTTGGGTTTTAATATTCTTCAGATCTAGTAACTACACAAGTGATCGGTCTTTGATGGTCTTTCTTCTCAAGGAGGGATTCGAACGGGAGTTGAGCTGAGAGAGGCTGTCGAAATAAAACTTGCTCATAAATTATTTTTGTCTGATATTAATACTTTTCAGTGTTTAAAAGGAAATAATTTTGAAGGTTTGCGCTCTAGAGCTTTCTGATTTCTGCAGTTCAGGTTGCAAAAGTAATTTTTTTTTTTTAAAATAGGTTCGACTTGTTTTAATTCTCCATTGTTTTCCTAGCATAGTTGGTTTCACTGACAACTGTGTCTACAATATGGTTTCTAGTATTCCTTCTTCCTCCTAAAGCCAGGCGGTCACGTTAGCGTGGGGCAGGGGATGGTCCCCTTTTGCCACCTCCTTTGTCTCCTGTTCTAGGGAAGTGTGCCCCCTCCTTTGTCTCCTGTTCTAGGGGAGCCGTAAAACACACGGGTGCAGGTTTGATTGGGGTTGTACAGGTAATTGCTAGAAATAGAGTTCATATTAATAACTGAAATATATATAAAACTCATTCTTTTTTAAAAAGAAACTTACCATCTAAAATAACGCTTTCAGAAAGACATCTGGATGATTTCCATACACCTTTCTTCTTAGATATAAAAAAATTCATAGAAAAATATGGGAGGGATCCTATAAATCTGTGTGTATGTATCCATATAAATTTCAGATTTTCAGAGTGTTTCTAGTTACACCAGAGCATAGACCCACATGTGCAGAACCGCTGCATCCGTTGGCTTGGCCTTTTTCCCCTTGTTTTGGCCATCATTTGGCGCTTGCGGCAAGAGCAGTGTCTCTCTGCCATTCCCCTTCCTTGCCCTTCCCCTTCAGTTTGATGTTCTTGGTCAACTCTCTTGAACAATTGGGGCTAAACCATTTTTCCTGTCAAATACTGTGCTCCGTAACAATAAGGAAACCAAGTGAGGCTTTGCAGCAGAGCACATGTGTGGATCTCCGCTGCAAACAAACTCCAAAGCCCCGGGAGTGGGTATCAACCGTGGTTCGAGGGAGCTCCACCGAGTCCGTGTGTTTTGCTCCGTCAATCGTGGTGCTTCTCCCAGCGAGCGATTTTTTTTCCGTACCTTTTACGGCTCGTTCTGTACATCAGCAACGTACAATTAAGCTCTCCTGGGGTACCACAAAAATGCTTTCAGGAACCTCTGGGGTCCAGATGTGGAATGTTTTGTGCTGACATGGGTTGAAAAGAGGAACAAATCCAACAGTTAAGTACGTCCTTTAATTTAGCCTGTGACAGTCACCACATGGCCTATGGGCTAATATTTCTGCATCTGTGCTGTAAATAGATCAATATGGGAGTATGATGGGTTTGGCATTCTGATTTGTGAAGAGTCAGAATATTGTTTGTATTGTTGCATAATCCCTGGAATGGTTTTGAAATTAATCTTCTGTTTCTTTGGAATATCTGGGTTAGGCAAAACATAACATTTCTAAGTTCCATTAAGTGTGTGTTTTATTTTGTCTCATTTGTCATATGTCATAACTGATTGCATGTTTTGGCTGAAAAAAAAAAAAACCAAGGAGGATGCTGTTGTAAAAGGTGAAATCTGCTTTTTTTTCTAGGCACAACAGCAAAGAAACCTGGACAATATTGTATCACAGCATCCCAGGATAAGCAGTGGGAAGAAGTCCAAGAAAGAAGTCTGCGCAAGCTCAGATCTGGAGGTAAAAAACACTAGCCCCATGTCTGAGCAAGATTCGGGTATCCTGGATGTTGAAGATGAGGATGAGGATGAAGAGGTAACTGTATAACATCAAATCCAGGAGACTGGAAAGTTTGGGGGTGATCGGTAGTGTCGCAAACGGTGTTTGCACCTCGCTCAGTCTCTCACGTTGCCATGCAGTGTGTCATAGAGCTGCAGGATAGGCTGTGGGACACGGGGTGTGTTTCAGCATTGGGTATTTTGCACTGTTGTCCCTATCCTCGTTAGCAGGCTCAGCAGAGAGGCCAGGTATTGTATGAGAACTGAACAGCCCGTGTCTTCTGTCCCCCAGCTCGTTGCACTTCTGCGCTTACTTGGGAAGGCAGTTTGGTATCTGTCGTTCATTTAAAAAAAGAGAAATTGCCACGTAGCGCACGAGGTAGTTGGCCTTTTGTGTGGGACGTGTGTCTTGGTGGCAGAGACATACTTGGTGTTAAAAAGGATTGCATCAGGACAGAGTTTTTTTAAATGCAATTTTAATTCCTTGATGTGCTCCCTTCTTTTTGTCTCCCTTTCTGCTGCTGCTTTCTCAGACTGCTGTTTTTGTTAACCACAAAGCATAACCTTGCTGATGGTGTTGGTTCTTCTCCCCTCCCTGGGCTAGAGGATAGTGCGTGCGGCGGGGCATCTTGGATTTACGGTGATTTGAAGGCAGGAGAGCCCTGTCCCTCTGCGTTTCAGGAACGGCACCTTGGAGATATGTACTTGGAGTGCAGGTCACGAGGGGCTGAGCTTCTTGTTGCGTTCTTCATTTCTTGCGATGCAATCTTGCGTTGGACCTTTTGGCAAGTTTTATCTGCCGTGCTGGATACTTTATCTCTTATTGCTGAAGCATTTCTTATGTCAAGAGAATGGTATTTTGGGTATTATTTATTGCTCTGAACTTGACAGTCCATGACCAGCCAGAGAACAAGAAGTTTCTGAAGTTTTAAATAGTGTGGGTTGCTCAAGTGGTTCTGTGCTCGTGTTCTGCCTTTTTCCCCCTCAGTTTAATTCTCTCATCTTCATCCCTGCTGCACTTCCAAAGCAGACCGAGGAGATCAGCGCTTACTTCGCAGGGACCGAACTGTGGGGTACGACCCAGAGCCCTCACGCTGCACTGAGACCGTCTGGGTGGGCTACTTACTCCTAAGTCAAAATGGAAATAGAGCAGAAGTTAAACAAAAGACAAATGAGTGGCAAGGGTGCTTTTTTGGAAAAGAAACATGGATTTGAATAGATCTGATTTGGTATTTCCCTCTTCAAAAATGAAAATCTGATCCTTCAGTGGTTCTTGTTCCATCTCACTCTCAAAGTCTCTCGCTTGCTGTGGAGTGGGTTCTTGCAAAACCAGGTGGCAGGGTGAAACATGGTGGTACTTGTGTCGTATGCAACGTTTGAGTCAAATGGAATTAGAAATTAGAATTGAATTTCAAGTAGAATTGAAAGGTATAAGGAAAACATGGAGGGAAGAATTTAAAGACAGTAGTTTGCGTAGCGCCGTTGGGAGAAATCTCTTAATTCATTTGATGAACGGAATTAACTCCTCTCGAGGCAGATGAAATCCCATCTTCGTGGGTGTTTAAAGCCAGGCTGGCAGTAGGTGAAGAAACTTGAAGTAGGGATGACTGTGCAGGTGATGGATGGGCAGGGG
>NW_009601511.1:14545-17393 GCF_000690535.1 Cariama cristata | reverse complement strand
GTCCCTGTCCCTCTCCCCACTAGGTAAGGAGGCGAGCCTAAAATCTCTCGTGGGCTTCTGTGCCGCATCCACCTGGCTCCCCGCCGCGCCGCTCCACAGCCCCCTCTGCCCCATCTGGCAGCCCCTCAGAGTATAATTTTCTGAAATTGTGTCAAAAAAAAGCAGTCCAGCAGGTTTCACTGTAATTTTACTTGAATACTTATAAATTAAAAGCTGAAGCAAGAGCTATTAATATATGTTGAGGGTCAGCTCATGAGGAAATGCCCCCAAAAGAGCTCCATCTGTCTAAAGGGACCTAGGCTGACGCTGGCATTTCTTTTTTTTCCCATGGTATATGTGTCTCAAGTCCTAAATGTCAGCTCAGAGAAGGATAATAATTACTATTGTTCAGAAATTTAACTAATTGGTCATTCCAGTGGGGTTATTGCCATACTTTTGTCGCTGCTTGTCTTAAAGAGGTGTTTGTATTACGGTGGCATGGAAAAAGACTGCTTTTCTTATTCCTTATTTGACATTAGCATACGCTCAGAAAGCTATTTGATCTAGCGGTTTAGCAGATATTTCTTAAATAAGACAATCTCTGTGTTTAGTACCTTTTAAGTTTATTCCAGATGGCTTCATGAACTGTGTGTATGCACGTACATAATAAACACTGTTCCACTGAAGCGTGGGCAGCTACAGATCCTGCAATGGACCATTGTGGCCAATTGACCCAAGACCCAGTCGTAGAGGAAGGGGGTAAATTTTGGTTAAAGATGAATCACTGCTTCTACAAAAACAAGTCCTGCTCATTCTGTGCCCTAGGAGAACAGCAAGAGGGTCACATCTTGGTGCAATTAGGCATACTTCTCCACTAGGTCTGTCTTTTTAATGTCAAAGACTAGACGAGGCTTTAAGCAGCGCAGGTGTATAACAAATTCATGCCCTGTTGTACCAACCCATCCCTTCCACAAGCAATCAAGATTAAAAAAAAAGCAGAGATGCAAATTTGCTAACTTGTGCTTAGGAACTTCACCTTAAAATTTTAGGCAAGAAAGAATTTTAAAGGTGAAGTGAGCAGAATTAGTCACCAAATAGAAGTTTGTTGGTTTGGGTTTTTTCCCCCCTCCACAATACTTTTTTTTACTCCTCTGGGCAGTTCCCTTCATTTGAATTATGAGAGTTAGAGTCAATTCATTCCTCTATCCTATAAAAAGTTTTGATTTCATTATACCATGCTGAAACATTAGGAGAACAAATAATACAAGGAAATACATAAGACCAAACAAAACTGCTTTATTTTTCATAAGTCTTAACAGCTATATGTATTACTTTTTAGAAGTCCAAGTGTTTTCAGTGTTGTATTTTTATTTGGGATTTCCAAGAGACTCCCTAACATTCTGAAGATTTGCTGGCTCTTACCCATACACACTATTATGCCATATTTTCATACAGACACTTTGTTCTACAATTGGGCACAAAAGAGCACAGGACCTCAGGGCTGTCCTTTCCTGGTACATGGGTCATAGTCTGAAAGTTACTCCACAGGTTATTTCTCCCCCCTCTTCGCTTCGAGAGACCAAGTCAGTGCAAGTGTGCAGTGGATGCAACAAGATGCCAGATGCAGAAAAAGCATGCTGGTCTGATTCATCATCTGCAGTATCTGGAATCTGATGTAATGCCTATTGTATTTCCCACATTTAATGTCTTGTTTCTCATGCTCCAGCACTGGCTTTGTTTTTCCAATAGCCTCATGCTGTCAGAGAGAGAGAAGCCTTCACATTAGGTTAATTTCTCATCTTCGTAGTTCAAATAAGCTACATGAAATCATTTCCCCATTTGCTTATAGCATCTGCAACAGTGCTGTAACCCTTCATCTCCTGGGTCATCAGATCTGTATCTCCACCTCTGCATCACCTCATTTGTATACTATATGCTGGTTTTGTATACTGCCCTTTCAGCTCTGCCCTACGTAGCGGCCAGAGGGAAGAGAGAAAACAAGCAAGATGGGACCCAAGGCTCATTTTTCCAGGCCGCAGCACCATCTCCCACATCGAAGCGTGCATACTGACATCCTCCCAGCAAGGGCCATTTTCTCCCTCATTGCAGGTTCCTGGTGGAAAAGCACACCGCAACCCCACCCCATTTAATTCACTTATGAATCTCTCTTGCACTTGAACCTCTTCAGCCATTGCCTTCACCTAGCAAAACCACCATCACAAATCTCTGCCTTAAAAACAAGCCTCCCACACCTGGACCACAGTCCCCTAAAGCTGCTCACCCACCCTCTGTTTTTCAGATCTCCTAGAAAGGTTTTCTGTTCTTTTCCTGTCTTTACCTCTTTGTTTCTGGTTTTGTTGGGATTATTTGATCTTTCTTCATGACATTATCCCATTTTGAGAAGCATGTAGATTAAAACATGACAAAGAAAAATGCTCAAGTGCTGTAAACTCCTTTGAGTTATAGAAGCAGACAATGCCTCGCCAGCCCTGTTGACCTCCCGGCCTTCATCTGTGCATGATAAGTAGCTACTGGCGCTTAGATTTCCTAATTAAACTGTGCACAGAATTGGGCTACGCATTGTGGTAGCCATCTAACTTCCCTTGTGCAAGTCAGCAGCTGGCTGTGATTTAAAACACCAATCTACAAGATGGAAAAACTTCGGCTCCCTCCATGTTTCTCTTAGAACCTGCTAAATTATAATGCAACCGAAATGTAATTACTTTACATCCTGCACAGAGAATACAAAACATGGGGAAGGTAGCGATACGACTTTACTGGTTTAGAGCAAACCACAATAAATTTAAAGCGGCCTCATGTAAAACACATACAAATACAACAAAGTTAACCTATTTTGGTTTGCAGGATC
>NW_009601511.1:0-14514 GCF_000690535.1 Cariama cristata | reverse complement strand
ATCATTTACCCCCCCCCCCCCCCAAAAAAAGTTTAACCAATTGTTTTTTAAACAAGCTGAATTAATCCCCTAATACAGCAAGGAGAGGTTTGACTAAAAGAAGCTTGGGGGTTAGCATGGTTTAATAGCATCTACCTAATCATCTCAAAATTTTAAAAGGGATTTTACTTAAAACTAAATGAAAAACATACCATTGGAGAAAGTGTTTCATCACATACAGTCACTATTGGCTACCCATTTGCCTGATCCATACCCACCCAAAGGGCATTTATCTTCCAATATTTAATGAGAAATATAGCCAACAGGGACAGTAATAAGTGAGCAAACAATTTACATAGCACCCCCCCCCTTTAATTTTTACTGTGCATTTGGTAAAAGGCACATCAAGTCTTAGAAAAAGGGAGCTTTTCGGTTCACTGTGAAAACTATTTAGCAAAGCCATGCTGCGGCATAGGGATGGGAAAAGTGAGTTCTGGCTGCAAAAATGCCTGCAGGGAAAATACTTTGCTATTCACATACCAGTATCTCCCCGACTCCATTATAAAAATATTTATTAAGGCTGCTGCTTGCCTCAGATGGTGTCTTGAGATCTTCGGGTTCAAGGGAAGATAGAAATCAACCGAGAAGGGTTTAGCATTTGACGAGTTTTGATGTAAACTGCCTGTTTGCAAGCTCTTCCAGGATGAGAAAAATATTTTTCATTCTTGTGCACAGCTGCTACTGTAGAGTCCTGGCCCTTAAGCAAGGCAGCCAGGTGGTTGTGGTACCAGTGAATTCCCCAGCTCAGGAGCTACAGCAAGTACAAAAACACCGATGCAGCAGAGTTGTTCTTTGCATTGCAAGACTTCTTATTTATTGGAACATCTCCCAGAAATCAGCACTGGACAGATGTAGTTCAACTTCAAATCCAGGTCAGCTACTTCTTCATCTGGGATTACTGTTTAGTATATGCATTTCTTCTCTGGGAAAGATGTTCAGCCATGGCTAGCCTTACCATACTTCACTGGAAGTACCCAACTTTGCTGGCTGATTTGTTATTTTAAGTTCAGGTGTCACCACTATTTACTAGTTCTGGTTATGTAGAAGCATTGTCACTAGTAGGAAATAATCTGTGCATCAACTGCCAAGTAAACACAGAGGCTGTTTGGGTTTCCTCTCCATTAAGCAAGCTGGAATGACTCAGAAAACTATTAACAATGCTCCTTGATATTTGAATTTGCTAGAAAGTTGAATAAAGGTTGAATATTCTCTAAAGTTAGTCCTGTATCTAGACATCATAATGAAGCCTTTGAAAAAAACATACAATTCACAAGATTTAAAGGATTTTAAAATTTTCTAGAAGGTTTCCCTGTCTCCAGCCCTGGGAAAGGGCTCATTAACCACCCATCCCTTTGATAGCGGTTTTCAAAAAAGTGGTGATGAGATGATAGAGTCAGCCTTACCCCACCTCTGTTGGGAAAGAAGGCATCTTCTGAGATACTCCTGCTTTTGGAGACACTTAGTAGACAAAGAAAAGAGGCAACGCAGAAAAAAGTTCAGTGATAACTTACAGTAGATGTTTAGACAGCAGCCACTTTCTTTTTAAAAAACATCATGTTCCATGTTCTAATTTAGTGTATGTGCCAACCATACACTTTGTTTATCTGGACTTTTTATAGAACAGCAAAAATAAATCCCCTAACTGGGAACACTCAATATTTGTTAATATGGATAAAGATAACTCTCTGTCAGATGAACAGTCTTCCTCCAGGAGTTAGAAACAAGGAAATCTGACCTTCTCCTGTGTGTTGGAGTTGGCAGGTCCGTTTCCAAGCCACCAACTTCTCTCCATCAGAGACCACAGCCTGAGCAGGCTTTCTCTTAAGAAAAAGATCCAAGACTTCTGTTCTTGCAGCCTTGAATAAGAAACTGAACACATCACTGAAGACAAGTTCTTTTTTCAAGACCCATTTCTCTGTATTTGTTCTTGTGCCAACATTTTTATGCAGTTTAAATAGGGGACTTTTTTCCCTAGTGTTTACTCTCCTGATATATTTATAGACAGCAGTCATACCCTCTCCAGAAGTTTATTTTGTTAGACCATGCAAGCCACATTTCCTTCATTTTCTCCTGTGTAACACATTCCTTGTTTCCCCATCTGTCTTACCCCTCTGCTGTAGCGGGGCAACAGGGCTTTCAAAAAGAAGCTCTCATCTTACAGGATGCATTTTCCAAAACAGCTTTAAAAACCCTCATTGATTTCTAAGGATAAAAAAGCTTCCCCTAGGAAGCCTCCAGCTCTATCCAAAAGTCTGGATCTCCAAGCTTGTGAAACTACTCACCAGCTACAGTCTCATTCTTCTACACTTGAATAAGATGAGAAAGAGGTTTATCTGGAGAATGCAGTAAGAGTCATTTAAAAATCCAGGTCACCGGGCAAGTTGCAGAGAATAAGGCAAGTCTGAGGTCCAGGCAGGAATTAAATCTGCAGGTCATGACACAGGCTGGTGTCCAAGCTTATAGCAACAATAAAGATTTACAATTAAGCTAAGAAGCAACATTGGAGAGCCATAGCCAGGCACACTTACACCTAAGCTAAAGACTAAGACTCCTCTAGGATCACTCAGATAAGGAGTGGGGTCCCCAGGCTCAGCTTAAATAGAGCTCCTGGGCCCATGGGTGGAGACCCCAGGTGAAGCTGCTCAGGGTCAGTAAGATTTATTAGTGGCCTCAGGGCCCTGGCAGGGTGCTATGTTCTTGCCTGGGTGCTGCAGGTAAAGCTTTGTCCCTATAGCAGCCCTGGTTTTAGACAAAATAGGATTTTTTTTTTTTTCCTCTTCTGAGTCTGTCTTAAGCATGGTGTTTGCACTGTTGCCCCACTTATTAAATTTTTGTAGGTTTGGTTCAAAAAAAGATTTTGATTCTGGAGAAGATAGCATGCTTTGCTTTTTCCCCCCTGATGTTTGAGTCTTTACTGACTGTATTTTCAATTTTTTTCTCAATCTCCTGTTGTAAGAATTTAAAAGTTAGACTTTTAAAGAGAAAAACACTGCTGAAAATTTTCTGCAGGGTTCTGGAATTTTGCAGTGAAGTGGAAGAAAAAGCAACATTTGTGCTGTTGGTGGTGTTGCCTTGCTATCAACACCTTTGGCGTAGGAGATTGCGGTGTCCTGTTGGAGTCCCTGACCCTGCAGCAAGAGCTGTGTGAGCAGACACCGGCAGCAGCGTGGGGCTGTATTGAGTTAGATGTCATTTTGGATTGCGTTCAAAATATTTTTTGCAGAGCACTTCTTTGCAGTTGGATGTGTCCTTCAAGAGGATAGTTGTCTCAGTAGAAGTGTTTACTTTAATGACTGATTAGTTTAAAGGAGGGGATGTTTTGAAACTAAACTGAGTTTGAAAGTAAGTATATTCCACCCACGCTATAGACAAATACCTGAATGCCTTTGAAAACAAGTGTCTTAGGAGAACAGCAGGTATCAAATGGAGTAAAACGTATAGCAAGTGCCAAGATTTGTCAGTGAGTTCAATGCTGCCTTATCTCTAAAGCTGACAAAAAGAAAATGGTATCATCTGAGACAGCCATTAAGATTGAAGCCGCAGCCTCTGCCCTGGTGCAGATGGCTACAAATGAAAAACTCCTGCTGCCAGCCAGACAGGAAAAACATGAAAATTTGCTGCTCAGAGGAAAAGCGCAGAGCTGCCGGGAGCAGGGAATTTGGCAGATCCTCCGCTGCGCTTCAGACAAATGACACCGGAGGAAGGATGCGGATGCTGTAGACTATGAAGAAATAACGCGTCAATCTGCTTCCCTGAAATCTTTTAGTGACTAGAACATAACCCAATTATTTTGAGCCAGTCTGAAATTGTTTGTGGTTTTTTTTTTTCCTTTTTTCTTGCAGGAAATAATCCTCCTTGTCAAAGCTCATGTGATGTTATTCAGGTGCAGCCAAATGTTATATATTCCAGGTGTGCCCGGGCACCTGGCCAGCTTGACCCAAAACAGAGGCGTTTTCTTCAAAGCGGCGGATTTACGTGGTAAGGTGAGAGCATTCTTTCAAACACAGTTATGACAGTACTGAGCATTTCTCTGTTATTACAGAATTGTTCAACTGTTGCTTTGAACTCTTGTAACCTCAGCCTGCATACAGTGGAAAAATTCAGGGTTTGCTCGCCTGAGCGTGAGGCTGCAGTTCACAATAAAATATTTGCTGCGGTTCCAGCTGAGAGTGCTTGCGTGTCCTGCGTCATGTTAGGTTTGCCCTGCCTTAATTTTGCAGGGATGCTTCTGGAGATGATTGTTTCAAGAGTTTTTCTGTGAGCGTAGAATTGATATTTCTCAGTGCTCTGAACTCCATTTGCTCAGGAATTGTCTTTAATGCTAATACACTACAGTGGGAGCTCAGGTAGGATCTGGGCTGTGAGTTTTGTCAAAGGATCCTAGAATTTGACCTCTGATTTTTCAAAATGCTCTGAAATTTGCTGCTTAGTGAATTTGCCTGAAGAATAGAGGACCACGGTAATAGCAGTGGCATTTCTAGAAGCAAATTTGGAGTCATTTTGATCAAGAGACTTGCCAGCTGCAGGCTCATCCAATCTGTAACCAATTTATACACTGAATTGTCTTCTTTTGCCACTGTGGTAAGATTGTCTTGAAAGTTATTATTTTAGTTGCTGAGGTATTTAGGAAGGCGAAGGACAGGAATACATCTAAGATGACTAGGTCATTTTACACTCCTTCGATCAGCCTGATAAGGCCGAACTCGTCTCCTTGGTGAGTTCTGTTTCATCCAGGAATATCCTAGTAAGTTGAATGAGCCATTTCGCATCCTTGCGGTCCTCCTCAAAGGCAGAAGATTATAATGAGATGTCGTCTCCTGTGTTAATCTTTGTAATGAATTCCAGAGCCTGGCTCCCCTTCTCCACCTTCTCCTCACTAATTCCCTGCAGAACTTCTAGGAACCCTGCTGGTAGTACCTGTATGTGTTTTTTCCTTCCCAAGTTTGGCCCTTACCTAGTTTTATTTTGACCCATTCACTTTCTCTTATAGTGGTTGCAGAAACTGTAGAAAAAAATATTTTACAAAACACTATTTCATTTAATATAGAGCAACTGCAACACAGCAAAAACACATTAAAGGTGTAATTAAGACTAAAAGACAACTCAGTATTCCTGTAACACCTGCTGGGGGTTTATCCCCTTTCACAGTCTTTCAGCAGGTTTTCTTTAACAGCTGACATGTTGGTTGATAACATAAATAAAAAATAAAAATGAATGAAAGAGCCCTCTACCGTACAGAAAGCAGGCTTCTTTCATGATGAAATACTCAATAGTGAATCACGCAATTGTTGAAGAGCTATTGGCAAGCATTTGGGTCGAAGGCGGAAAAAAGACTTAACGTGTGCGGTATTTTTCTTTCCCTTACTTTAAAGAAATGTTTTTGCAATGCTCGAACCTTTAACGAAGAGAACAACTTACATAGCCGTAACCTTGTTTGATTCTTAATTTTCATTGCTGTACTTCTTGGATGCTTTTTTGGTAAATTATTTCCTGCCCCGTGCCAGATGCTGTTTTCATTCACAATGAAGTAATGGTCCTTTGTGAGTGATATCACAGTATTCTACCACAAGCCTTATTGTGACTTCTCAAATTTAACGTACTGAAATACGGTCTTTGTTGGTTGTTTGGGAACTTTTAGATCTAGGGGTTGATTGAAGTCAGTCTGTAACAAAAAAGAAGAGAGCCGAGCCCGGAGAACTTGGCCAGTATGCAATTTGCAGAAAAACATGGAAACAAAAGAAGGGCTAAAAGGGAAAGTTTGAATATTGGATATATTTTGTCTCGTCTTGTGTAGACAGAGGGAAAAACTTGAAATAAGACTTGTGTAATTAGCTGGTTTTTAGGTTTTGAGATGGTGCAGCAGGTAGCGTTGGCCGGGGTGGACCTGGGTTGGGATCTGCTCCTATTTCACACCACTGCATGTGCTCCCTGGCCACAGCTCCGGCTCTGCACCCACGTGCTAAAGCAAGCATATCCAAATACAAATAATTTCTAGTTCTTCTACTAGAAACTTTGCTGTTCCCTTTTAGACGAGCGATCTGTGGGTTTCGTATCATGATGACGCAGTTCCATCCTTTTCCGGTATAAGGCTTATTAAAACTGGTGTATGTGTTTGTGCCAGCGTCCATGTGCGTAGAAATGAATTCTTTTGAAGGGTTATGTAAAGGTATATTTTCCAGAAGACAGAACAAATACAGGGAATCCAGTTGAGTTACTTAAGGCCTGATCATGCAAGGAATGGAGCGCTCTAAATTTTAACTGCAGCTGAGAGCACTTCGTGTCCCTCAGGTCCATGCAAGGTTGTAGGGGTATGTCTGTGTGCGCGCACATGTAGATGTATGTTTTGAAGCATAAATTGATCTAAGGACATAATTATATATGCTTATTTTTCCCCTTAGAAGTAAACTGGTAATTATGAAAAAGAAAGTGAGGTGGAAGACATTCCTTTTGAATTGGTAAGTAAATATTGGTTTAACATCTTTCCAAAGTAGACACTTTTTTGGATATGTTTTTAGCCTTTTCAGTCAACAAAGGAACAGGCAAACAGGTCTGTCATCCAGCTATATTTTCAGGAAGTATGGAAAAGGTCTTGTTAGACTCTTTAACAGAGGAGAGGGAGATATTTATAATACCTGATAGAATATTGATATATTTAAACGTGCTGATACATGAGATTTTAAAAAATAGAAAACGTGGTCAAATTTTGCCCTCACTGTAGTCTACTGAGACTGCACCAGGTAATACTTTGAGGAAAAATGTAGCCAAAAGCAGTTTTGAGGGAAGCTATTAAAATGCAGATAAATGAAATGTCTGGCTGACCAGAAGAATCTGTATTCATGTGGCGAATGTTTCATTACTCATACTGCAATGCTTTCTGAAGTATATTTTTGTATCATCATTTCCCATTTTAAATTCAGCTCTTAAATCCCAAAAGGGAATTAACTACCAGCCATTTGCATTTTAAAGGGAAAACTCAAACCTCAATAGAGTGCTCTACTTAAGACTCCTTTTATATAACTTAGCCAATGAGCTGCATCTCGGTAGAGACCTTAGGGAGTCAACCAAATGACTGAGACAAGGTAGGAGAACCTAGACTTGGAAGCAGCCTTGTAATTTGCTTCATAAAATGCAGAATACGCTGGCGTTGGGGTGATGCTCTCCAGTGAACTGGTGTTTTCATTTTTGTGGGGAAAATTGCCTTTGTTGTTGGAGCGTGGGGGGGAAGGACCTTCAAGCTTTGGCAAACTGGGATGGCTAGAGCACAGGCTACTCTCTCTTCCCGTGTGTAAGGGAAAATCATGGTTAAAAAAAAGTTGTAAAATAAAAAGTGCAACTTTGAATTCAGCCCTTTCCAAGACATAGGGAAAGACAATCGGAAAGTTACAGGAGAAGGGACACGGGTTTTGTGAAAACAAAGATCTCTCAGGGGCTGACTCATCTTCTGAGAAAATGTGATTCAGGAGAGGAACCGAGGGGGCTGTTCTCCCCCTCGGGCCATGGGTTTGCGGGTGGAAGTTGTAGGCGGCCCACTCCTTCCCTTGGAGACATTGGGATTCATCTACTACTCAGATGTCCCGGTTCCTTTCAGCTGTGTCTTGCTATATGCCTTTATTCAACTGAAACAGACTTCAAATACATGTATTTCTTTAGTTTTTATCGCCAAGAGAACCTATATCCTGACTTCTTGGTGCCTTAGGAGCTGAAAAGCTGCAAAAGTACTGCTACTTCTCATTTTCTTGTGGTTCTCTAAAGAACTGTATGTTGCAAAGGTTATAAAAAAAGCCAGTGCAGAATATGAAGTCACTCTCTTAAATGAGTTTATAAATAAATAGTATTAGAGAGCACTGTCTGTACTTGGGGCATTTAAAATAAAAGTTGTAGAGCGAGGTCTGCAAATACGAATTCCTGTGCCTGGGAATTCCAAGATCCCACTGATTATTTTTTTTTTTACCCCCCCTTAACTCTCAGTTGAAGACTAGGCTGTTAACCAGCACAAGACCCTTCAGCTCCTTCCCAAAGTGTGGTCTGGTGACAGGCACCGGAGAACAAAGCCGCAGGTCCCTGCGGGACCTGGTGCACAACTCCCTTCTCTCCAGGGTGCGCATTTCAGAAAACTAAAATAAATATTCCTGTATTGGCTTAAGAAGAATGGGTGGTTGGGAGCCACGAGGTTTTTAATGATGATTGTAATAGGAAATGTTATCTTAGTACTTGTTTAAAGAGAATGATGCAAACTGCAGCCGTCTATGCTGATATCAAATTAAAGTGAGTAAGGAGGGGATTTTGGGGGGAGTTATTTTGCTTTTAAGCACACCAGAAAAATAAACACTTAAAAGTACCATGCGGGTGATGAAAACAGCAGTTCCCAGTAATCAAGCTTTGCGGTATCAGACATGACACGTCCCCTAGACATTTTAAAATTCCTTATTGCCTGTTCCTGTGTCATGAGTTACTTCCTAACACACCCTGTTGCTTGCAAACTGAGTAACTGCACAAACAAGTGATGGCGGGAGGGGAAGGAATAAAAGGTGACTTCAGTGTGCCATAAAAGAGCTTGTTAGCACAGGTTATTTCGTGATGCCCGATGTAACAGGCACTGAATCAGACCTGATTGCGGAGGGAGGGGTAGATTTTTTTGTTGTTGTTGTTAAATTGCACTTATCTTCAAAGCTGCTGGAAATGATTCTGCATTTATTGGACAAGTCCTGAGGTTTTTATATTCGATGTTGTTCATTGCCGTGCCATTTGTTAAGACGGTTTGGCTTTTAATCCACCAATGAATACTGAATGAAGAATTCAATTGTGAATCAGATCCCTTCTTTTGCTTGCCAGTAACAGAAGCCATTTTTATTTTCAATTTCAGGTTTCTTTCACAGTCCAGGACAAAAATAAATGATGAGTGGAAAGAAGTTAAAATTGTTCCTCTCGAGCAACTCTCCTGCATCAATGCTTAATCCTTCCATTATGTGTGATATCATTAATCATTCTACTGTAATATTTGGCGCACACATTTGTGGGACAAATTCAGATCTAATAGAAAAGCTATAATAATACTGACTTATGTGGAACTGCAGCTAATTATAACATATCTGAAATTTCCTATTTTGTGAAAGACCTCTATAAAACGAACCACTTTTCCCAGTGTTGAGTCTGAGTGAGACAGGCAAGCAGATGAGGGGAGAGCAAAGAAACATTGTCCAAGGACAGCAGGAGGAATCTCAGCATCGTAATGAGCCAGTATCTGGAAAACATGCTCAGTTGTTGGTGGATTCTTTTTAATTGTGGGATTTTTTTCTTTCTAAGCTGTCATACGGCTTCTCTACCACAAACTGCGCTGCTCAGCTTGTTTAAGTTGGAATGGGTTGATTGCCTTCATATATGAACTGGATGGATCCTGCCATCCTCAGAGACTAAATGACACTTGGAACCTCACAGGTGGACTAGAAGAGTGAAAGATGACAGGATGCCTTCAGCCCATTGTAGGAAGATACTGTGATGCAAAAGGGTGAGAGTTTATTAAGTATTTCCTGCAATGCAGCCTTTTCTTCCTCTCTCCCCCCGGTGTCTTGACTATGCCTTTATTTGCAGACCTCTAGACCCTCTCTCTTTTCCGTTCCACACGTCAAATTGTTTACTACAGCGCTTTGAAGAAGCATCAGGCATTATTCTGCCTTGAGATCCTGCCAGTGCCCAAAGCCTCGGATCCATCTGGAGGGAGAAAAGGAGCAGCATAAATACCCAGTTTGTATAGTCCGAAAACTGATCGTTAGCTAACAAGGTGGTTAGGCTCTCTTCTATTTTTTGCATTTGGGATCCTAGATCTGAGTGTGGGCTCATGACTCTTATTGAATTATATAGCGGAGGTAACTTCCTTTCCTGGATAGTGAATCCTACAGATGTGCAAATCTATTCCAAAAAGGGTTGCTCTTGTCTTTCAGATGCTGCTTTTGTCTTGGCCAGTCTTCCTCTTCAGAGAAACAAATTGTCCGGTTAAATTCACCGTGATGATTGCTTTTGCCCTCCATCTAGAAAATGAGAGGAGATTGTAGACTTAGCACATTTTCCAGATGCTAAAGTTCAGATGTGGAGTATTGAAGGAGCAGCCATGCTCTTGTGCTAGCCTTAAGCAGACTTGACTGATGTATTTTTCATTTTCCAATGCATTTCTACCTTTTCTGTGCGGATATGCTTCAGCAAAGCAGTAATATTTCTAAACCTAAAAGAAGGGGGTTTTTTTAAGTTTGCAGTTATGGGAGAGTGAGTATTAATGTTACGATTGTTTCCTTAACAGTCTGTTACGTGCTGTAGGCAAGGATTGTGCAGCTTGAGATTAACATAACATAAACTGCTGTTTAAATCTCCCCCCAGAAAAATCTCAGAATACCTGCATGGAAGCCAGATTAATGGCACTGTTTCAGGCACAGAACAGAGCAGTAGGAAAACAGCCATTGAGAGTTAAGGATACATTGATACCATAAAGGATAGACTTTTCCTCCCTTCCCTGCCAAGCCCTTGTAAATATGTCTTTGAGTAGAAACAGGAAGGCTTGTTGTCCACCACTATTTACTGTGTCACTTCCTTTTTCAGATTCCTGTGCTGTTTTTCCTCACACCTGCGATTGCTCCTTTTATCCCTGTTTTTATGATATGACTCCACCTGCAATGCATCTGCTCTTATTTATTCTCCATCCTTTCACTTCTCTAAACTTCATTGCATTCCCGTGGAAATCACCTTTCTTTTTTTAAACTCTTGTCTGCCTTGCATTATCTTTCAAGGCCTAGAAGGGCTCTGCATTTTTTGTTAACCTCTTTCTATGGAACAGCTTCATCTTCTGTGTATACCTTATACCTTAAGCCCAGTTTCTTCAGCAGTTTCCTTCATCTCATTGCTGCTGGACTTTCTGTACCTTGTCTGCAACGTGTTGTCCTTTTGAGTTACAGATGGAAGACCGAGCTGCAAAACTGCAGGAACCCTACACTTCCATAAAGACATTTTGCAGCCAAGTATAGATGTCTAATTCCAGAGCAGGTTGGCAACTTCCTGATGCTATTCATGGGTTTTGGAGAAGTGTTATTTCCCAAAGGCACTTGTATAGCTGGATGTTGGATCAAGTTCTAGTTGGCGAATAAAAGTTTTGCATTGTTTTATGCTCCTCATAGAGCCTTGTTAACAGATAGAGGTCTTGTCCTAAGCGCAGTATGGCTCGTGAGGAGTTGTGGCAGTTAACTGCGTATCATTCATGCAAGTTGGGTGGTATATTTTTTCTAGAAGCACTGTTTAGTATTTCTTATATTACCGAGTTGTGCAGGAATAAGGAGTTCTCTTTACTCAAACCCACCACATGCTGTAGTCATTTTCTAAATTCAGTTTGCATTCTACCTCCTAAACCTAAGGCTGACTCAGCTCTACCTCTGCAACCTCTAACTTGCATGTAGAACTAGTACGAATTATATGATCTGCCATTTAAATCTTCAAGCTTTTTAAGTAAGAGCTGCAGAACATTACCATTCACAGGCTAGATCAATTCCATGCTTTAATTCGTGGAGTTTAAGAGAACGTTGAGAATATTCAGAGACGTTCTCACTTCTGTGAACTCATTCTCCAGGTACTGCCAGGATCTCAGCACATCAGTTTGCTAAAGTTGCTGCTCCCAGTGACTTTAATGGGACCAGACGCATTCCTCACCGACTTCTGTTTGCCCTTGTTATCAAGAGTTTAACATTGCCCTCTCAGGGCACATTTTTTCTATCATAAATACGTTCTTTCTGTTTACAGTTGTGATCTTGAAAGTGATAATGGTCAGAGATGTTCACTTGAAACATTTCTTAGAGAATAAACAGTAGCAGCCAAAGGTGAGGAAGAGATTCTCAGTGCTTCGTTAGCACAGATGTTCTGGGAAAAGGGCACTAAAAGCCCTGGAACCAATCGTATAAAATGGGATTCTTGGAAATGTAAGCTGCCACCTACTTAACAGGGTTAACAACAGGAAAAGGTGTTCTAGGGAATGCTGCGCAGCCCTGCAAGCATTCATTCTGAGTGGTACTGTTGTCACAGGCAACCGATAACTACCAGTTCTCATCTGGAATATATTTACATGCTGAATTAACCATGACCATTGCAAGCGTCAACATACCTGCAGTAGCGTAACCTGCCGTTCCTATCTTGACTAGTACTCATCTGAAAGCAACCACCTCCGAAGCCTTTTCCTGCTGGAAGCGTTTTGGTTTTTTCAACTGCTAGAATCATATTTGCATTTTGCTGGAGGCCCTTATCTCCCTTCCTCCGTGCCACTCAGCACTCATACAAATTTAATTGCATCTAGAGCTCTTGATGACCACCAAGGAAAGAATAAGATCTGGTGGCTTAGGACTTTTTTTTTCCTGGGGAGGACTGATCTCTGTATGAAGGGATATCTGTTATTCTTCAAATTTTGATTTGTTGCTTGTGTTTTAGGTGGTGAACTGAGCACTGATGGTCTCGCTTTTGAAGCAGAATATGCTGTGTTGCAGGACTTGAGCTCTTACACGCTGGTGGGTGTGCAGTGTAGTACTAGGAGCAGGCTACGCTACTGGAGGTGAGAATGCAGCCGAGGTCGTCCCTCGTGCTTATCTGTGAGACTCCCCAAAACTCGCCAGATCGAAATTGCTTTTCAGAAAAATGAGGATAAGGCTGTTGTAAGCAAGGCTGTCAGAGTAAAAATACTCCAAAGTGAATCGAGTATCTGTTTGGTACGTCATGCTTGCGTAGAGGCGTGCTGCTTTCTTTTGTGTTAACAGCCAATGTCCTACCATAAAGTGTTATATCTGAATATATATATGGGGGTTTTTTTTGCGGCTGTTTGACCATCTTCAAATTGTGCTAGCTCACAGAGGGGTTGTGAGCATTAGTTAATACTCACCAAACACTACGTAAATACTAAGTATTAAAAGTATATTAATTCATATAGCACTTTAAATGCTATATAAATTCAACCTCAAATGAAAGCCCCTATCCAAAGATTTATAAAGAGCTTGTATATTTTGGCCTGGGGAGAAAGAAAAATACCTCCTTTTAAGAAGAGGGGAAAGCTTAACTCAATGTCCTGTTATTTACTGATGTATTCACATTGCAGAATAAAATATTTACATTAAAATGTATCGGTTTTCAAAAAGAACTTGTTAACTCAATTTTGCCAACTGAATTTGGCCGACTTGAAAAGAAAATTATATATGCCAGAGGACTGCTGTAAAAGAGATTTAAAGGTTTTCAAATACTATAAAAAAGAGACTATAATAAGTGACTAGTGGACCAGTCAGCTGTTTTAATTAAAACTGGGCTGCTTATTGATCTCTCATACAGATTTACCCTCATCTGCAACATTTCAGCTATATTCCTTTCAACGACTTCAGAAAATAGTGCTTGTAAGAGACACTAAAGAATATGGAAGTTGAGAATGGAAATGTTTTATAACTAACTATGCAATGTTTTGTACAAAGATTTTTTTATTTTTTTAAGTAATGTGGTGAAATTAAAATAGCGTTGATGCAAATTAGGCACAATTGGTTTTAAAGCCACAAATGTGGCCTTAAATAGTGGCACCAGCTGTGGCTGAACATCTGCACTGAAAGAAACTGGTGCCGCGCTCTGGTGGTTCAAAAGAAACTGGAGGCACGGCTGTTTCATGCCAACCGGTGCACAAACTGGAGAAGGTGATGATGATGATGATGCGTCACGGGGATACGTGCCTGTTGTTCAATTAAAGTTTATGGAGAGCTTTGCTGCGTTTACGGAGGTTGGCAGCACGTGTGCCATCTTCTCTTCCAGGTAGTGCCCGGTGAGCACATGCCCTCCGTGTTGGCGGCAGGATGAAGGAACCTATGTTTGTTACTCAATAGCTGTATTTTAAGCAAGAAAATAAATAAGAAAAAGCACAACTGTGTTGGTTTTTATTGTAAAAGAAGGGCTTGGAGCTTGCTGGTAGCACCATGGCTCAAGGGTTTGAAAAAAGCAGGGATGGATGTAGAGATGGTTTTCTTTAATTTAGAGAGGGAAACCTCATTGTTTTCTTTTTAGATGAGGAAACCACCTCATTTTCCTTTCATTACCTCAGGAAACCCTGTCCTCATCGTTGCTCCTCGCCACCACTACAAGGCCAGAGGGCTTTTAGTCCACAGACCCCCATACACCCTGTGGCCTTTTAGGCTCCTCGATGTAAGGAGTTGCACAGGGGTGGTTAATTTCTATAGCACCCTAAAAATAAAACGGGTTAAAACCCCCCCCCTGGGCCGTTTCCGCGCCCCGCGTTTCCCCTCAGGCCCTCCCCGCAGCCTCAGCCCTCCGCTTTGGCCGCCATTTCCCGGCGGGGCTGGGGGGGCGGGGCTAGTTCCCCCGTGGGCGGGGCAGTTTGCACGGCGCCTCCTCTTATTGGCTGGTAGCGGGGAAGGGGGTAGGGCTTACTCACCCGGGGGCGGGAGCGGCCTTCCTTGGCGGCGCGGC
>NW_009601510.1:1108-1311 GCF_000690535.1 Cariama cristata | reverse complement strand
CAGGGGGAAGGGCGCGGAGAAGAGCCCGCCCTTGCCCTGCCCCGTCGCAGTCTCCAACCAGGTCGGACCGCCGAAAATATAGCGGGGCGCTGGGGGCCGCTCCCGCCACACACGGCTGCAGTCGAACGGAGCGAGATCATGTCTGGCCGGGGCAAGGGCGGGAAGGGGCTTGGGCAGGGGGGGCGGAAGCGCGCAACCCAACG
>NW_009601510.1:0-946 GCF_000690535.1 Cariama cristata | reverse complement strand
ACGTTGTGTACGCCCTTAAACGCCAGGGACGCACCCTCTACGGCTTCGGCGGTTAAACTCTGTTTTCGGTATAGGCTGCGCTTTTAAAACACAAAGGCTCTTTTCAGAGCCACCCAAGTTTCCAAGAGAAGGGCTGTAATGATTGCTCACGCGTGTGTCCTGCTGTTGTAGTGGCACTTGAGTTCACGGGGGAGGGGGGTGGCGGCGGGCTTAGGCTTTTTCCGCCTGCGGGCCTTTCCCCCGGCACTCCCAGCCCGCACCAGGGGCGCTCGGAGCTGGGAAAGGGGAATGTCTCGCCTGTGCTCTGCGAAGAGTGGTAGGGGAGCGGGTGTAGCGTTGCGCTCCTGGAGCTCAAGACAGACACGCAGGCTGTAAAAGGGAGGTATTGGTGCTCTTTTCCTCTCGGTCCTCCTTCGAGACGGGAATAGAAGGGGCAGGCAGGCGAGAAAAGACGGACGCCAAGGGCCAGCGCTATTGCGACAGCAGCTCCCCCACCGCCGGTTCCCCTAGCGCAGCCCGTGAAATGGCGGTGCTCTTCCCTCGGCCCTTCGGGAGGCGGGGCAAAGCGGGGAGGCGTGGGGACGAGGAACAGCTTCAGGGCACTCGCAGGGGGGAGAAGCCGCGAGCCCTGCGCGACAACGCCTTCCCTTCCTGCGCAAAGGCTGCCCGCCCTCCCTCAGACGCGGCTCTCGGCCTGCTCCCCGCGCCGGCGGCTTTAAATTCCCAGCCTCACAACGGCCAACACACGCGGGACCAGGCGGTGCGGAAATGTCCCATGCCACCTCCCAGTTGCGGCCCGGAGCTCCCTCCCCCGCTTATCCCACAATCAGCGCTGCCTGCAGCGCGGAACAAAGCGCTCAGCGCAGGCTGCCTACACCCGGCTTCGCAAAACAGAGACACAGCTCTCTCCGGTGGCGAGGTGGTGGCTCTTAAAAGAGCCTTTGGG
>NW_009601509.1:26513-26832 GCF_000690535.1 Cariama cristata | reverse complement strand
AACTCTATCCCAGATGAAACCAGGACAGCAGTTAATCTTTGTTGACCATGCTGTAGTAGAAGACACCTAACACTGATGCACTGGCTACATATATGGATATAGTCCAGTTTTAGGACTTCTGCTAGGCAGCAATAAAATTTCATCAAACTTCTAAGTCAGCATGGTTAAATGTCTGAGGTCAGCTATACTCTGTTGTAACTCTGAGTTGTATTTCTACTTCATCTAAACTGAGACACCTTGCTCTGTTAAGAAATGTAACTCATCTGATTTCATCTACTGATTTGAAACTAAGCAGACCGTTGCTTTTAACTACAAGTTA
>NW_009601509.1:1332-26481 GCF_000690535.1 Cariama cristata | reverse complement strand
CTTACTTTTAATGGAAAAAATACTAAAAGATTTGAGGAATTATTTTTCAATTTCTTCATCAAATGAAACTGGAAAACATTTTAAGGTTTGGTTTTTTTGTTTGGAAAAGCATAAATAAGCAAAATGAGCACTTACCAAGTCTCCTGAGCAGCTTCTCTGAGTCCAGTTTAACAACTGAATTCTGCATCCAGCCCACAACTGTTTCCCTCTCCCTCTTCCAGGTGATCCACATTTGTTACAAATTGACAACCCTGGCAAGCCCAGGTGCAGGTCTGTTAATTGCCCATTGCTATTTGCAACTTGTGACTTCTGGTTTTTCAAGTTCAGCATCAGGTTAAGTAGAGGTGAAAGACTCATCTGAGACAAATGTGTGCTTAACTGTTGTTGGACAACATAAAATCCTCACAGGACAGAGCTGGTTTTTTTATCAGAAAAAGCTAAAGTTCAAGTCCACATCAATTTGATATCACAAAATTCATTCTACAGTCAAGGTATTTTTCCCAGTGGAATCTCTTGTGTCAAAATCACAGACATGACACTAAACATCTCACGTAGTTAAGGTGTTCACTTTGCCAAGTACAGGTTTTCAGATGTCTAGGAAAAGGATGCTCATTTGGAAGCCTTATACTGAAATAAAATCCTTATTGATCTAAAGTAATCAAAGGACACAGTTTTAATGGAAATCTGGCTCACAGCACTGCCTGCAGTTATTCAAAATGTCTCCAAAACTCAGTTGCTGAAGATGAAGGATGGTATGTATTTTGCCCCACTTGTGAAAATATGCCTAAATATGGCCAACTCGCTTGTTTTAGAAAGTCCTGATCAAGAAATACCTATTTGCTAGTGGAATCCTCTGAAGATCCCGGATGCAGGCATCAGGACTTCAGCTACGATTGCTCCATCTCTGACTATTACACCAGCTGCAGGAACCAGGAACAGGGAGACTGGAGGTGAAAATGTCTCAAGATGGTTGAGTTCCTCAGTCTAGCAGCAACAGAAATCTGTGGGACTACCAAGGTCCACTTCTTCTCAGAAACTGGAAGTGAACTCAGAATTTCCCCAGCTCCATGTTACTGCCACCAACTAGACGGAAGTTTACTAGCAAAGGATTTATGTCACCTCCTTCTAGCTGTTCACATAGAGACACTGTGAAGGTTAAAGGACTGTAAAAGCCTATATAAAAGATAACAAAACATACGTACAGTTAGCTTAGTGCCTCCCTTTTCATCACAATAATAAAGAAAGCACCCTTTCTTCCTGAGGGCAGTACATATAAATATATCCACTACAAACAAGGGCAGGTACCAAATACATGTGTGAAAGGAAATCTAAAGTTCTCTCTTCACAAACTGTAGGTAAATGGTGACTACAACTAGGCCACGTAACCTGTGGCCTTTGTGAATTTGAGAACCGTAACTCAAAGTATTTCCATAAACTGTCATTTTTCCAAATTTATTTAAGAGTCAAATTCTGCCAAGTTTTTGTAACAGTGATATTTTAGGATACTGGCTAACAAAAACCAACCTAACACTGACATATTTCACTGGCAGACCTACATTTCCTATTAAAGCTACTAAAAATACTGTAAGAGCTAGATAAACACATTGAAAGCCCTTAAAAAATCTTCCTTAACTCAACACATACAAATATTGTTGCATTTAACTTTACAGAAATCACTAAAGGAGTATGAAAATATTACCATTTGCCACAGAAGCATAAAACCCCAAAACTGAATAAAACAAGTTTCTCTCACCTATATCATGGTGAAAGACAGAAATTTGCTTTGCTAATTTTTAGAACTTAACTGTGTATAGAAATTATAATCAGGAAAAGTTTTATTTTAATTTTTGTTTTATTTTAATTATGTCTTTCCTCGTTCATTGATCATTTTTATATGTTAGAATAATTCTATGATGCTTCATATTCAAATAAACTTTGTATAGTCACTCAAAAAATGTTTTAATTGCTCCACTTTTAATTTCTTTTTAACCCTTAGTATTTTCCTGTGATATTATTAAATATTTCCTCTAAGTCATTTACTGCCATGTTATATAAGTACTTTTCATGCTTTTCTTAAAAAAAACAAACAAAACAAACAAACAAAAACTACACCAAGGAGGAAAAAAGTAAACGGCTTTGTTAGTTACTCAGTACATCAAGTTCACCCTAGTGCGGTGGTCCATACAAAAGCAGACTGCCTGAGGAGTTAGAAAGTCCATTAGAAAGTCAATTATATTATCCCATCAACCCACTGTCTAACCAAGTTAAAGAAAGAAGCAGCTTCAAATGTAAACGTTAATACTAATTACACAAGCCAAAGTAAAATCTTTCTTTGTTTTTGCCTTTTGAAACCTCACAGAAGACTGTATAAGCTCTAAAAATGTATTTTTTCAGGCTAACGTGGGCATGAGCAGTGCTTTCACATGAGAAACTGTAGTTCATCAGGACTAGAAAATCAAATTACTTCTCAGACTTCTATGACAAAAAATCTTATTCTTGAGATTATAATTCCAAACATCAGGAGTTAATACCAACATAGTATTTTAATTTAACAGTCTATATCTAAGAAAGCCCATGGTATGTATCCTGGGTACTGTATAAAAGACAAGACGCAGGTGTATCAGACATCCCTTGTCTCTGATCTACCACCGAGATTCACCTGCTCCTCTGCTGCAGGTGACAGCAGAATCTACTTCTCCCAAAGGCTTCTACCCTACAAAGAGAGGCATCATAAATTAGTATTGCTGAAAGCAATAGAAATGATAGATAAGAAAGTTCTAAGAGGCTCAAGCTGTCTGCCCTAATGACAGTTAAAATTCTGTAATTTCTTACGTCATGCAGACAGTCATACTTTACCAGATCAAGTCAAAGAACAGGATGAGAGTGCCCAGTGCAAGTTCTCAAGAAGCAAGCCAAATGTATTATTTGGCACTGCATTCATAAATGTGAAATTCCATAAAGGAGAAGGATATACAACAAAGTTGTCTTCCTTAAGATGCTCCAGGCTTTGGCTGCAATGCTAGGAGAACTATCTACAGCTTTCATTCTTCATCAGCTTCAGAACAGAAGTGTATGACAGCAAATACAACTACTAGAAGTGAAATAAATCAAAATGTTGTTTTCCCAACAATTGTTTACACAATCATAATGTTTTAAGTGCATATTAAAACATAATTTAAGATTTGACTACAATAAATCTGTCTAATTCAAATTACTGCAGCTACAGGTTCTATGGGATCTATCACATATACAGCATACTCAGGGTATAGCTTTTAAAATTTTGTGTTGCAAAACAGCTCCTGAGCCGATTTGGGTATTCATATCTTGTGTTGTGCTCTCAGTATAGGCAAACAGATCAAATGAGAAGCAGACATATTTTAAGCAACGGTGCATTGGAGGAATTCCCAGATTTGCCATAGAAGGAATAATAAAACTAAGGATAAGTTCGGCCTTTCAGCATTCCATGCTAGTGGCACCTAAGCTAGCTACTTTAAAATATCACCAGGAACATTATGGTCTGCAGTACTAATACACTTGCAGCTCAGCCAAAAATACAGCCATCAACGCTTTCTGATTACATTCGTATTTTTGAAAGCAAAAGATTAATACATCTGACTGATGTGTGACACATTATCCACATTTTTCTCTCTCTTGCAAAAATATCAGACTAGTTGAGAAACAACTAGAATTTTAATATATGTTAATTTGTGCAATATATTTTGCATAAATTTGCTTTTATTTTTGTATTATGCAGGCAGCTGGAATAAGTAAAAAAAGATCTGTAATCATCTCAGAATTAAAAAAAATTGAAAGCCAAAGCTTTATTCCATATTCATGATTTAAATATTAAAATAGTAAAATGATATACTTCAGCTTTTATGATCCCATAATGAAGTCATAAATATATTTAGAAATGTTTGCATTTCCACTTTGGAAATGAGCTTCATAACCTGACTGGAACACACCTTAAAAAAAGCTGTTTTTTTTTTTAAATAGCTTTAGACAATCATATCTTTTTTTATGTAATTGGAAAATGACTGAAATGATTGCATTTAAGTTTAATAATATTCAAGCTATCTTATTTGGCTGAAAATATGGCTCACTGGACTTTTTAAAAAATTTTTTTTAAACTATACATGATGGCCTATCAACATTAAAGCAAGCAGGTGCTCCATATTTAAGGAAGATTTGAAACTAAGATTAATGAAACTAAAAGCATGTAACAAACCAGCAATAGCAATATGTATCAAATGCTAATACACGGGATTCTGCCAAGCAGATTCCTGAAAAGGCCGAAGTGCTCTCCTGCAATCTGGGTTTGTCATCTTGCTTCATCTCCTCACTGCCGTCTCTCGGGATCTTGAATTCCACCACCTCAATGGTCGCTGCAGCCAAGTCTGCTCCCGACCGTCACATCCCCGACCAGCTCTTGTTTGTAAATATGAGGTCCAACAGGATGTCACCCCTTGTTGGTTTGTTGACCACAACATAATAAAGCTATATATTCAGTTATTTTATAGGCATTAAGAACAAACCTAAATACGCCTTCAAATGCAGTTCATCAGAGCTAAACAAAAAAAACCAACACCCAACCTGAAGATTGCCACACATTTTTCCAACAATTCCTCGTTTTAAAACCACCTTCATATCGATATAGTAGGTTCAGGAAGAGGGACCTTCTTACGTTTTCATTTACTGTCTTTACAGATAATACATGTATTTGAGTTGCAATTCCTCCCAGTGAGATGGAAATAGCTTGTTACATATAAATATGATCTCTCTTAGGTTTCAGTTCAGTATTTCGGAAACAATCCTCAAAATAAACAAATTCCCTTCTTCAGGAGAGTTACTTCTATTGAGGAACAAGGTAAGCATTTCACTAGTTTCTGATGCACAACTGAATATAAGCAACATCTACTGAAACTGCAAGAGACTATGGACATGTACAGAAAAGAAAAATATTAACAAATAGGGAAGATGTTCCATTGTTTCTTTGTGTTTTATGCTAGTCTGGATAGTTTGGACAAAACAGTTCAGCCACCAAAGTGTGGGAGAGAATAATGCCAACAGTTTCTGCAACACTCTTCTGGGAAAGCCATCTCTGCTGGATATCTGCATGATAGTACCGCACACGAACAACTTTCAAAGGAAATTATTTTCAGAGATACTCATATTTGTATTAAGTTCATATGAGAGCAGAGGAGAAAGGGAAACTATTACATTCCAACGGGCTTTATTTTACCTACTTCTACAAATGTGCAAATATTGAGATGCATAGCATGATCCTGAGAGCTCCTACAAGTGACCAAGTTTTGGAGGGGCTGATTGTCAGTTCTGTATCCATCTTGGCTTGCCATACCTCCAGGATCTCTAGTACTGCGGCCCCATGTGAATCTGCTATCACCCTAGCACTGCAACGAGAGAGGGTCTTCAAACTGTCAGATACATTTGTTAGCAATTTCCTGATTTACTTTTGTTATTTAGAGTTGGATATTTAATTGCCAAGCCTTCAGCATAAACTATGTTAATAATATAGACATAAGCTACGTCTATACTAGCAAATAAAGCACTGTCAGAACACGGATTCAACACTGGCCCACTATTATCGGTGCTACCGAAATAGCAGCAGTTTTGGCCCACGGCACTTAGCGCTTTCCCAGACGATGCCTGGACAAGGTTTGGAATACAAAACATGGCATGGACATTTCTTATGATCTGGATGCTGTCACCCTCTTTTGAGAAAGAAAACCAGGCAAGCGCGTGGATGCAAGTTGTACCATGCTATTTGTTCTCAAGGCTGGAGAACCAAATGCCTTTGCTGTTTTATTTAGAAGTAAAGAAGTCAGTTGTCCCTTGGCCCAACAGTACTCCTCGTGTAGAAAGGTTACAAACAACTGAACCTCATTTTAGAGAAAGAAATACTCTTAGCTGTGTAAATCAGCATCTGACTCTCACAGATTTGGTGAAACAATGCAGACTCATAACAAATTATTGCTTTACCCAAGGGGTATCACCTTACCTTGACTGAAAGGAACTGTAACACAATTATGTAGATTAACACAGAAGAGTGAAAGTAGAATAAAAATTTTCTAAAAAGGATGCAAGCTGAACAGAATTAAGACAAAATAAGACAGCAAGGAAACTTTCCACATATTAGTCAAAGAATGTCACTGAGTTAGTGTAGAGAAGAGAGACCTTTAGCCAGCCTTTAGGGGGCTGACTATGGGGTCATCAGTCAAAGCAGATTGCTGCAGCTGCGTGGGAGTTTGATTGATAATTATGAGGTCATGTCCCTAAAGGTTAGCCAGAAGCACTCATTTTTATTCACTGTGTCAGCTGAGCTTGCTTTTTACAACAATGTAGAAGTAGAATAAATTTCAGTAAAAAGGAGAAACTACTAAATCAAGAGAAGTATACTTTAAAATATAAATGAAGATTGTAATTAAGAAAAATAAAGATTAAATGTCCAACAACAAAATGATGTTCAAAACATGATATGCTGCCAACTTTTTCTATGAACTAAGTACCTCAGGGGTTTTTAACTGGCCAAAGTTAACCGTTCGCAGCTGATCAAAGACACATGCTAAAATTTTCTAAACAGGTAAAATATATTGGCATATTGTATGAACAACTGAGTCTGGGAAGTCCCACATCAGTGAGCAATCCAAGAACAAAATAAGAGAGAGACAAACGTACTTTAGTTTCAGTTCCGTCTAAGCTATTCCATTTGGGGTGGTGGACGCCAAAGGTAACAGGAAACTAGTTGTACCTAACTGACTCAAGGGAGCCAGAAGAAAAACTGAAATGTGCCATGTTAGAAAGAGTATGCTAACATTCCCACAGGAATAATCAGTACAGAAGATAACTGGAAATGACATGTGAAATGCCACGATCTGTCTTCAGAAAGAAACAAAGAGCTAAAAATCCCCATGATCTTCTGAGCAGAATGTAATGGCTTACACTCATGCCTTGAATTTATGTTGAAATATAGCAAAGCTCTTCTGCTTGTGATTTAGAGAGGATGTATGCTATTACCAATAAACTAGATTCAGACATGTCGTTATAAAGCCAGTAGATCAATCCACAAAGAACAAATCACGGTTGTGACTATCACTCTTTTTTGGTGACTATCACTTTTTCTTTTGAAAACAATTTCTATCACAATACCAGTGCCAAAAAAAACCCCAACCCTCCTGTCACAATGCAAGAGCTTATTTTTTTACTGGTAACATTTTCTAGGAGCCTAAAACTCTGTCACAACTCAGAAAAATCTCAGATTTGCCAATATAGAACATCTCTATTTAGTTCCAGCTGCTTAGCAATTCCAGGTTCAAGTCCAGTACGTTCACAAACTGAACAAAGGGACATCACCACTCATCACTACTACCACCAGGACAGAAGAGAAAGTGTCTAGAAGTTAACGGAGTAATCCAGGGGCAGCCACAATCAGTATAATTTCATTGTTGAGAGTTCTAATACGATTGAGCTGAAATTAAGGTGAAATGGACTTTTTGGAAAGCTGAAGGGAGGCTCGATCCCAAATTTGTTGCTGTATGAACACGCATCTTTCTGGCGGAGACATACTCCTGTTTATCTAGAGAGAACTCACAATTGTGTAGACTGTGGCTGCGATCAGCTCAATCGTCCACAAATCCAAACCACACAAGATGCTGTAACATGGAACAGAGGTGTCGGGCTTTTTTTAGTATTGAACATTTATGTAAAACATTTAGTCAACAATTCATTTGAAAACCAAATATAAGTATTTTATATATTTATGCATTACACAATTCTGCATAATTATATAATATATAGATACACACACTATATATATATTTTTGTGTGTGTATATATATTTAAAAAATATTAAAAACCAGAACACAATCCTGACAAAAGGCTGAGGTGGATCGGTACACAGAAGCTATAGCTCAACTGGTAGTAACCTATGACGGCTGCAGAAAACGCTCAGTTTCAAGGGGGTTAGGCTGATTAAATAGTTATATCCGATAGGGAGGAAGAAGGCAGAAAAAAAAATTTGTGCAGTGCACTTAACTGTCATCATGTATAAAGTAATTCATACCAAACTAAATAACAAGGTAAAAGAACATTTACCTCTAGGCAGTAGGGAGTCCCATAGATTCAAAATGAAAAATAACGGATACTACAGGGAAAACGTGAAATGCAATACCCTGTGTACAGAGCACACTCAGAGTAATTCCATCAGATAACTATTTAATACAGCAAGAAACAGCACATTCTAAAGAGCTGCCTTATTTAACAGCAGTGTATTCGTACTTGATTTAATCTGTCCTCTGTTGAAAAACAAAACACCACAGTTATTTCTGATTTACCTATGACCCATCACCAAGTCTAAAAGTTAACTGAAATATAATTGTAAAATTATACTGATGTAGACACAAGTGTCAAAACATTCCTCGCTCAGATAAATGGACACTGCTTTCTCAGCTCTCTTACAGAAAAATCATATTATATCTCACATGATGCCAACTCTTAGAGGAAAATACTATCTATTCAGATTTAAAATATTCTTAAGGTAGACATTTACAAAAATAAATAGCTGTCACCCATCTTCTGTGTAGATCTAAGATTTCCTCATATGACTAGTCACACTCGTGTACTCACCAGATTTTGGAAAGTGAACCTCTCTTTCTCACCCCAAATCCAGTATGCCAGTCTATACAACTTGAAGTCTTTGTCACTTGTTTTGAACTCAGTCTAACCAGTCTGCTCTAAGAACAGCAGAGGCCTCACGCAGGTAGAGTCCGTGCTATCATTGCTAGTAAACACATGAAGAGCTATATAACGTATAAACTGTTAAAACACAAGTCTTTACACACACTAGGACTCCAGCCATCTCTCGCAGTTGTTATGTTCATTGCTGACGCAGTCTAATTTGAATGACATTTCAGGCTGATGATGTAAAAGGCAAGACCTTCATCATTGATATTAAAATCATGCCATTCAGACCTAGGTTCAATGTGCACTGAATCACAGAAATTTGTATAAAAAGTTTCAGCAGAGTTACATTAGTAAACTGTAAAGATTTTGGAAAAGCATGAAGATTTTTAGATTTTTCATGTTAGTATTTTACAGTTAAAGAGCTACATCCTAGTTTCCATCATAGCATACAAATAAGCCCTGGAAATGCAAGTATTTTCTGGAAATTTTAGATATTGAAGATACATTTACTTCCAAACTTTTAAAATGATCCGTGTTAACAGAGCAATTCATACGTTAGCACATAAGGTAGTGCCCAGAGAGCCATCATGATAGCTGAAAAGCAAATTACGTCTATGGTAACTCTACAGAAAGAGAAGTGAAATAGCAAAAACTGAAGATGGAGTTTGGAAATTTAGCATGTTCTTTGAATCAGATGATAACTTCTCTTCTGTCCTGGCTACAAAATGGACAGTCGGAAAAAACGTACAAAGGGAAATCCTTCAGTACCTTTACTTCAGGTGATTTTAGGCAACAAACTTGGTAGAGGTTTGAATTGCCTGCCTGGAAACAGTTCTCCTTTGACGACTGAATATTAGGCTCCTGACTTCAGTAGCACCTAAGCTACATAACTGAAAGAAACTACATAAATACTTGACACACAGGCTACAGGCACAATCTGACTTGATATTAATTTATCTTGAGTTAAGCAGTGTTGACAGGACTGCTTTATAGTTGCTTAAAAAGGAATTGTTATAAAATGTAAACACAGTAAGTTTCAAATAAAAAGTAATGCCATGTAGTTAAATTAACAGTTTACATAAGTAGATAAAATTTTCAGTATTAAACTTCTGAGGAACCAGAGTGTCACTGGAAGTGTTCATTAATGTTCATGTTCTGGTGAATCATGTATTTTGAAAAGATACTCTCAAACTGCTTCAGCTTATTTTCCCTGCAGTAGAACCAGCTGCATCAGTGCACCCTCATAATACAGCCCCCTGCTATTATTCAAAACACATGTATCTTTTTATGCAATATACAGTTATTAATTATCTGTATAGTTACTAATTTTAACTGTGTTTTACTGGATGTGCAGCCAGTCACAGACACAAATATGAAAGAGCAGGTGGTGTAAAGTTATTACACTACCAAAACCCACAAAATGCTGTATTTGAGAGAGATTACAGTTTTCCAAAGAATGCCTTTTAAACTTTTTTTTTGGTGAGACTAATACTAGAAGTTACATAAACAAACATGGAATTATGACTTTTTATGTTTTTATGTAAGCACTATGACTCATTCTCTTGCCTCTTATTTCTCTTTTTTTCTCTTGATTTCTTAGCAAACTATTCAAAGCAGAGATTTTGAACCTGGAGTTCTGCTTTCTGTGAAATCTCAAGTGAGCAGGTCTCACTGGAAACCTTTTTGCTGTATTTTAGGTTTAGTGCTGCAGTGGAGACTGAAGAGTTCCATGCACTTGTGTAACTGCCTGGCAGCATGTAGTTTCAGGCAGTTATAATCTGGTTTACTGCTTGTCATTTTCTAATACTCTGTTTTTTTCTCTAGCTTATGGTATTGTGGATGTTACAGGGTTTTTTTGCCTTCTGTATCACAGCAGGAGAGAAAGTAGGCTATGGCACAACTGCCCGATTCATCTGAAAAACAATCTTCCTCTTCATACCATCTTTTCTATTTACTTCTGCCTCAGTAGGCAAAGCGTTACCCTCTCCCCTTACACAGAGAAAGTGGGGTTTGCTAATAGCTCATATGACACTTGGAGGCTACAACTGAACAGAATATTTGAGTATAAACCCGATTTCAGATTAAGGGAGTGCTGTTTCAATAAAATGAGCTAATCAGCTGCATTCTGTTTGGTTTAGCAGACTTCTGGATTTAACCATATGATGGCAGACAGCCAGGAGTGTGGAATAGCAGGGACGTAAAGAAACAGGTCTCCTACTTACTTATTTAAGATATTAATTAGTTTCAGAGCTTTAAAAAATACAAGCTTTTAAAGAAGATTTCATGTGTCCTTGTATACAGTTCAAATATCTACTCTTCTATTCTCTTACAGGTTTCCTGAGCATATCTTCTCTCCATGAAAGAATTTTGAGAATGAAACTGCACCCATGGTAGATACCTGTTGTAAAAAGACATATCATACCTAATTCTTCAGTAAAAACCTAAGCTAAAAAATACAATGGACAAGCTCTCAAAAAACTTATCCCATTCCTAGCACTTATTGTCAATGCAAGCCATAGATTTTCTGTACTGTGCATGATACTATTATTTGTAATTTCTCTGCTAATTCATTAATCTATACTGCAATAAAATTGTTAAAATACACACTGCCATAACTAGTTTGGTGCAACAGTGGAAAACTGTAGGCTTCTGTCATATGTGATTTTGAAGATTTATTATTCTACAATTCTCCTCTACATCTACAGAGCAGACAATAAAACAATAGGTCATACTCTAAAAGCCTTAAAAAGTACCAACTTTTATAACTTCTATATTTTCTTGCCACATGAAGAGAGGAATTATTTTCTATAGATTCTACTATAATGATACTGCTGGCTGCTTATAACAACTCTTTCATTACCTCCTTCCTAGCTCTGTAATACAGCTGTGATGCCCTGGGGACGAGTAGCCAAAAATCAGTAGGAGACCTCCATTAGCATAGCTGGTAGTATGCACTCCACTCACTCTGCAAACAAAACTAAAATAATATGATATTCTTTCATGCTGTATTTTATTTCTCTCTCCAAGAAATGAATCTCCTTAGAAGAAGAAAAACAATAAAATTTGTAAATCTGAAAATTTGATAGAAGCCCAGAGAAAAGTAAATATGAAAACAAAACAAACAAAAAAATGCACCCCCTTCTAAGTTCTATCTCAAAGGAAGAAATTACTTTATATCTATTTTCTTAAGATAGTAATTATTTATAAAATTGCTTTTTGATAAAACTATTAGTGTTCTGCCAGGGAGGACTTGAATTTATGAAAGGTAATTTAAAAAAGGATATAAGGATAATTTAAAAGGATAAAAGAGTAATTTTTAAAAGGTAGTAAGTAATTTTAGGCTGCCATACAGACTAGGACATTAGTCATACAAGAAACGTTTTAGTATCGAAAGTGATTTCGTTAGCATTTCATCTTCAGCTAAAATATAACTAATGGAAGCAGCATTGCACAAGGGCAGCTAAGTAGCTTGCAATCTATAAGCTACAGGAATATCAGAATAGTCCAAAAATTGTGCACTAGTGACATAAAAGTGTGATATAAAGGAAATAGGGATAAAAAATTGCGGGTCAATTACATAAAAGGCAACTGTGATAATTCAGTGCCTCTATACTCCTCCCAATAATTAAAATCTCCCTTTAACTTGGCTGGGTAAATTTCCAGACACAACCCAATACATTTTGCTCACAGCCAAAAAGAAAAAACACATCATGTTTTGATCCCATTCTATCTTTACATAGAACTTGAGGGATTTAATTAAATGTAAATTTCATTCAAATGTCAGTATCTGGAGTTCATCATATTAAAATTATTTAACACCTGTTTTCCTTGAAACAATATTTACTCTTTGTGTGTGTGTGCACGCACACTTTATTACTTTGATGTCTTTTAATTTTGTCCTTCGCTTTACAGGGATTTATGATGGAGGCCCCTGAACACTTTCTCATCTTAGTTCTATTTCTGAATTAATAATTTCACTCAACCAGAAATATGATCATGTATGGTAATTTAAAAAACCCAAACAACAATTAGCCAAATGAATTTAGGATTACTATCCTTAGTTTAGAAAGGTGTATGTAAGTTTTAAAGACCTACTGAAATCTACCTTAGTAAGGAATAAAGTACCTTCATCCATCCATTGTAGAAGTTTCAATTAGAGGCTATGGAGGCTATAGTTATATAGTGCAGACTAAACTATACTACCTTGTTTCATCTCTTTCTAAAAATACATTTTATAGCAGAAATGTAAAAGCTTTCACACTTCTAGCTGAATTCAAAGTCATGATTTACCACAACCAATAACAAATGCATGCATCTTAGACACCAGTCATTCTGACTAGTCACAGGTTACAAAATAATGTAATTCTTAATGTGGCAATTACAGCTAAAACAGCTTTTCCAGACCTCTCTTGCCAGAAGAGGTCTACTCTTTAACACACTTTGCAGCTACTGCCTCTTTCTGGAACATCAGCTTTTACTGTCACTGTCTTGACCCCACCAACCTCCCACCAATACAAAAGGAGAACTTAATGTTTAGAAGACCAAAATTGTAAATAGCAAGCCTATTTACACAGATCTGTAGTGTGACCTACAAGCAGCCTACTTCTAAGTTTCCAGTTCAAAATGAAGTATTTAGCACCTGCATGGCTGCTTCTTAGAAGAACTCTCCTGAACTGCGAACAGTGCACCAGCAAAAATTTTGTTATTGGGTAGATAAGCAAGTTTCACTTGGAACAAAGCAATAGCTGTATAATAGTCTTCAATTCAGAAAAAGTCATCGGATCAGCGTGCTGTTCAGAAGGTAAAAAAATACAGAAACTAATTATGGCTAACACATACGCCTTATTCCAAAATCACTTTGTTGTTCTTCACTTTAATCATCAAAACTTTTCCTGAATGCAGTAGGCTACCAGCGCCTATTTATTGGCTATTAGGCCAATTTAACAATATCCAGAGGAAAAGTTTACAAGGTGATGCATAGGAAATGGATACAAACTGCTCAATAACCACTTTACTACTGGCCTAACTGCTTAATAATCTTAAATATACTCTTTAGTGCTGCTAGCTTATTTTCCATTTGTCCCAAGCTCACCTATGTAGTGGTCCTATCTCAAACCCTACATCATACTGACTGCTTTTTTCTCCCCCCATTTGCTCCCAAAGAACTTCTGCCTCCTCAGGCAACACCATGACTCATTTCTTACACTATCATTGCAAAATTTTTTAGAGTATATACCAAGAAGAAAGGAGGAATCCAAAAGCTCTTGTAGCTAACATCAGACTCCAGCAACGTTCACGAGGGCACACTTTAGTCTAGTGAGCCTTACCGTCTCCCAGCTTCTTTTGCAGGGAGAAGGAGGCTGCTCTGAAGTGGGTGGAAGAGAGATGAGCCTAACACAGATGTGCAGATTTCTTAAAAAAAAAAAAAAAAAAAACAAACAAAAAACCCCAACAAAACAGAAGTGTTCTCCCCCCACTTAATAGAAGAGAAATAAAGAGAATTAGCTCTCTTGATTTAAATTTATTCTTTGCTAAAATTTTCTGTCACAATATGTAGTGTCAGATTTCATTTGAAATTAATTTGAAATATTTATTTTGAGATCTGTGATACAATTTATATCCAAAATTCTGTATGCACAGAAGCCCACATCCAAAGGAAGCCCCTCAAAAATTTAATTACATTCTGAATGGCATGACATGTGGTACAGAAACCAATTCATTAAAGGGGGCAATGAATAAAGGTCAGTGCCGTGCATAAAAGAAAAAAAAAAGGATAGTGGCATTTCTTTGACACATTTAACAACATCAAACACTCAAAAATCTTATCAAATCTCAAAAGAGCAAAAAATTCCCTATCCTGAGCCTGTATCCAATAATCCTAGTCTTCTAAAAATATCCAGGAAGGCTCTGAGCAAGCTTTTGGATAAGCAACCTTTCCACCACCATGAATGTCATGTCTATGTTAAACTTCAGTGCACTTCTGTTTCTTCCAGGTGGCTATATTCAAGCAGATGCATCTAGCAGGTTCCCTGAAACAGCATTACCTGAACAAGCTCTGGTAAAACCTGTGGTGAAAACATTCCACTTAAGGAATACATGTACCTATTACTAGGTAATAAAGTTCTCTGTTGTGCTTTTTTTTTTAATGTTTAATGAATTATTACTTGTTTACCCAATTGATACTTACCTGCCAGACCTATGATGTTACATTAAACTAACACGCATCTAAGAAGAGGAAGTAATATTCCTGTTTGTGATTTTAGTGGGCTACCTGCTTTAAGTACCTTTTGTAAAATGCCGTTTTCTGCAACCATGTAGCTCGAGTGCAATTCTTTAAAACCCATTTCCTGAATTAAGATGTGAAATAGCCACTATAAACTGAAGCTAGAGTATGTCTTCCAGATTAGTCTGGTATTTGTAATTCTGGGTCAGATCCTCACCTGTACCATACCATTACATTCCTACACCCCAGAAAAGGACTGCAGCTGCCGGAAGGGAATTTATATAGCCAGCCCTGACTGCAAGCAGGGAAGGTGCCAGCTGCACAGACACGGGGGGAAACAGAGGTACCGCTTACTGCAAGGCCACCTCCAGATACTTCACCAAACAGCAGAAAGAAAACTCTGGCAAAAAGCATTTACATTATTTACCTCTCGGGAAGGAGGGACTGCATTATAAGCTGTCTTATAAGGAATGCAGCACAGAACTGCCTGTCCTAAAAGCAGCTTGTCAAACTGAGAGGGTTATAGCTAATTCCCAGATACAACCAGACAAACCTCTGCAGTCTGACAAGCAAAAGTTTTAAAATAGCTCTTTTAACAAAAGACAGTTTTCCTAAAGACTCAATATAATATCCTTATATGCATTTGTGATCTCCTGCGGTTGCCACATATTTAAAGAAAAATGCAAACCTCTACAAGTAGTGGAGCCAGCCCACCTGCAGCAATCGCCACATCTGCGTAAGACCTTGGATCAGGAACATAATTGCATGTCACAAACTTGTTTTACAGCTGCTAACAGAAAGAGTAGTTTCACTGAAGAGCATTTCAATGGCTGTTTAAAAAAATATATCTTCATTTGTAAACAGATGATAAAGTCATCTCAGAATCCTACAGGGATCAGGAATCTGCTGTAGACCTACTGCTAAAAATCTTGTTTAAACGCAGCCAAAGAGCTGGTCCTGTTAGCGTAATTTGTCACACATACATAATCATCTTTCCCATATTCTGCCAGGCAGAAGGCCGAAGAGAAAGCTCAACTTTTACCTAATCATAGATTTCAGCATTTGGAAAACTAAGCCAAAAGTTCCTTATGAATAATGTTCAAAAACTAGAGGTATGAAAGAAAAAATTAAGCAAATTTACATTTAACTTGTTTTGTGGTCAGACAGAAGCTGATGTTTCTAACTTTCTGTTAAATATGTCTTCAAGGTACATAGAAGAAGGAAGTATGGTCTGACTAGTCAGGGTGAAAGGAAAAAAATGCACTACACTTAACTGCAAGAAGAATTGTAATAAACTGAAGATGTATTTTCCTGTTTGTTTTTTTTTAACTATAGTTAACTTAATAATTTCTAGAATAAACAACATTTCTGTTTTTAAAAAAGAGGGAAATATTACACTGTATCCTGAATTCTTCAGAACTTCAGCTCATCTTGCCCCAAACAGTTACAAATACCCTTATTTTGCAATTAATATTTGCAAGTAATGAATTACTACTAAAGACAGTATATGAGTAAATGACACTTACAATTTTTATCTCTGCATATGGAAGATAATTTCTGAAGAAGAGGAAGCAGGCATTTTGCATAAATACACTCCCAGTTTTGATGTGGATGCATTAATATTAGTATGACTATATATAAACTGTATTACTAGTCAGCAACTTTCATGTAGGATTATCCCCTGAACGTTCAGGTCTGCTAAAAATAATGAAGGCACTCAAAATTCCCAATAAAAATTCAGAAAAATATTTTGTAACAAGGAGTGTTAGGCAACCAAAATAAAGAGGTTGCTCTATCTCTCTCAGAGTATAGTTCATTCCATATTCTATTTTTATTACCATAGTTTCAGTGTATTCCAATCCATCTGTCACAAAAGAAAGAATAGACTTCAACGTCAGCATCAAGAGAAATTATTGATATAATTTACCAAAGTTCGTTATACTGTTAAGACAGTTTAAAGAAACTTGATCTATTTTATGTTAAAACCACAGGAGTACACTCAAAACACCTCAGCTATAATTCTGAAATCTGAATGTGTATAGCAACACAACACAGTTATTGGAATCTGGGATCAACGCATCCATCTTTGACTGCAGAGTTGATTCGCTATACTGTTAGTCGCGTCTGGTAAGTGCAAAAAGCTCAAGGCGTTCCAAAGCAAACGTACAACCCAGAGCATCATGCTACGCAAACTCACACAAATAGCAACACCTCTTTGTTCCATTTGGGTAATACATCATTATTAAGTTGTTCTTGACAACTTGCACAATTTTGTTCAGAATGTAAGGTAGAAATGATGTGAAAACTAAACCAGTGAGTTTTATTTCCAGTATATTTGCATAACACATATAACCCTTTCCCTGCAATACCAGTGACCCCAGACAAAAGCACAGTCATGTTCTTCCCTGGATGCATCCAACATCACTGTCCCTGAAGATGCAGCAAGGTTGAACGATGTTTAGAGAACTCTCGGGTTGGTTCATGTCAGTCTTCCAGACAGACATAAACGTATGGTCTACACTTGGCCTTAAGTCCAGGGCTGCCTAAAGCTTTGGAGTTCTCTTTCCAAGTCTGTTATAAATATCACCTCTAAAGAAGAATTTAAATTCAGTATGTCTGTTAGACAGAAACTCCAGACAACTAAACATTCTTGGAGTAGAAATGCATCTCATAAAAAACCAAGCTGCTATTCCAAAGAAGAGTCTTTAAGTGGGAAAAAAAATTAGGCACTTCTGCTGTTTACCAAGGTTCCTAAAAAAACCGAGCAGTAGGCAAGTGAGCAGAATACTCTTTTAAAGACCTTAAAAGCCCTCCTACTTCTGCAGAGAAGCATTCAAACACTTGGAGCTGTAGAAAGCATATGGATACTAGGCAGAAGCCTAGTACTAAAGTCATTCAGGATGCTTCATAGTATTTATGAAGTATTTATGGTACCTGAAAATAGTTCCAGCAGTTTCTCCTTCTACAGAGATATATCAGAAGTATTGCTACAAATATTGCTGCAGTTTCTTCTCGTCCCAAGACTTTTTTTTTTTTTAATAAATAGCAAGCTCCCTCAAACTGGAAACCCTACTTGCTATTATATCTATCTGGGAATAGAAAGGAGCTTTCTTCTGCAATGCAGTACAAAACCGAAAAACTCTCTCTTCTATTTTCACCAAAGGAAGTGCAGCCCTTGTGTCCTTGAGGAAAAGCCCAAAGCACAGACCACAGCAACTTGCACCTCCTCATCTGAAAAGTCTCAGTTGCCAGTTTGTGTGGTGAAAATGTTGGAATCTGTACCCCCTGCCAGGCACAATTCTTTCTTGAGATACCAGCTATGAACAAGTTATCCTGGGCAAAAGTATGAATTTTTAATACTAATTGCTGAAATACACATTATTATTTTTCCATTAAGTGTTAAAAGAAAGATGTGATTCTTCCAGCAAAAACCTAATCAAGACTTAGAAGAAAGAAAATAAGTATCTGGAAATTGCCTAAATAAATCTGTCTGCCATCCATTTAGTCAGTAAGAAAGTTAGGAATAAGAGTTCGTGGAGGCTGATTTCTTCTACCCTACAAGATGCAGTTTATAAACTTCTGTAAAAATGAGAATATGAATACTTTTGCAGGAAGTTTTGTAGAAGAAAATGGTAATACAAAACTGACCCATAAGTTCCCTCCCATCCTTCTAACTAAAAAGATAATTTGAAATTAAGGTTACTCCTATGAAAACATTTTCTGTAAGTTTTCGTCCTGTTAAACAGCAATTACACACCACTACCTGATGATCCCTAGTCATCTTAAATCAAATTGAAATAAAACAAGTAAAAGTGTTGCAGAGAGTTAATGCAGAGCAAAAAAAAGGTAACATAACATGACAGAGAAACCTCTAACTGCAAAATTCCAGTATAAGACTAATGCATACAAAACCCTTGACATTTAATAAGCTGGATACTCTGTTCTGTGTGATAATGAGTCACTTCACACAAATCCAATAAAAACATGCAATATACTAGCTGATACAGACTTAAACACTTGTCTTTTTTTCAGCTGTGAAAAGATAAAAACATAATAAAGATCCAAACATTTTCCAAAGAGGAATACAAGTGCTTCCTATTTTGTTGGACATGTTTATTTCTTGTCCATTTTGAAAATGAGTTAAATCAATCTGATTATTTCAATGCCTAAAACTCCACTTGTGATTTTTAATAATAAACATCTTTTCAGTTGTCCAAACAAGCAAGCGAGCTGTGACTGGACAAGCAATAGATCTTACTTATTCTTCTGCTACCATACCTGATGTATCACTGGGATGTACTTGGACCGGTGTGTTTAAATACTGTAGTTGCGGGATGGCTGTTCTCATAGACATATTGCTACAAATGCCTCCTGAGTGTCTCTACACTTTTAACTGATCTATGTTTTTTTAAAATCATGTTCAATAAGATACTGTAACTATATATTCCAACATGGCTGGTATATTAATACAGATATTTAAGAAACAAATATTTATAGCAGCACATGCCCTAGTAAAGACTTAAAATTTAAATGCAGCACAGCAATCAAACAGAGCAAAAAGTGTGGCCACCAGAACTTCATGAAATAAATGGCATTTTCCCCTGTTTTTTTTTTTGAGATTGAAAACAAAAGAAGCAATAAGCTGATTAGATGAGTTTTTATGGAGGATTAATTTCTTTAAAATGGAACTCCTTTAACAACCTACTGTCTCAAAACAGTTCCCAAAGCACGTTAGTATACACGGATCTCAGATTGTGCTTCACCCTAGCTGTTCCAAAATCAAGTCTTTCAAGTTTTAATGGCTTTGCATAGGAACTTGCATAGCTTTCGCATAAGAAACAGGTCTGGAATTTCCGTTGTTGAAAATCTCAGACGGCTGCATTGCTACTTTGCAATCTTTTAGGTCACTACATTTCGACAGTCCTGCATCTGCACCTTCTGTGACTAAAGTCAGGGTTTAGCATAAGCTACAGACAGTACAGGCTTCTGTGCACTTATAAGAAATCATTCTATAGCAAGCAAGTGCTGCCACTTCCCATCCAAATGGTGGCAACTAAACATAAATTGAAAGTATTTTAGATCCTTTCAAATAAGCATCACCCAACAAACAGAAATATTACTATAATACATAAGTACTATTTAGATATTTTAACTCTGAGGTTTTGATTTGCATACCTCTGCCATCAATTTACTGATTCCAAAACTACATTTACTACAGTCAACAACATACAACATTGCTTCAAGCATCATATTTCTTTTTCCCCAACTGCAGAAAGACAAGAAAACGTGCACTCATGTTCCAACGCATATCCTGTCTCCTGAAATGATCACTCTAAAGAACAAACCAGGCCTCTAGTCACTCTCGCAGCCCAGTAAATCTCATCACCGCTGGCACATCCGCATTTTTAATCTCAATCTGCCAGCACAGTGGAACACACACACCAGCATACTTACAGCAATATTCTGATAAATCCGACATTGCTATTACATCGTAAGCAGCCTTACATAAACAACATGCTTTGGTATCCACAGATAAGAGGATGGCTTTCAGGTACTGTGCCCAGGCAGTAAACACTGCAGAGAGACCTGAGAAAGGCAACAGCCTCGTGTGGCACTCTGCCTCACAAGTCACTCGCTTGAAGGCAACCAGAACGCAAAAATGTGCTTTTGTAAATGCATAATACTACAATGTATTAGATAACACAAGACACCGGGGTATATAAACAGTGCAGGTGAAGTCTTCAATATGCTTTCAAAGGTGTTCTCTCAGTAAGTTTTGACACATTCAGGAAAACTGTTCAATACTGCAGAATTTCTTGGAATTACAAGAACAGGAAGACATAACAACTTTATTACTATACCATTGGAAAAATTTCTCAAAGTTAGGAACCTCTGTTTACAACTGAATTCTGTAAAAATAAATAAAGTCAACTGTATTTTAAATTATAACGAGAAGTATATCAACTGGTTATATTTTTACTTTTGCTGTTTTCTGCGGCAAGCTTTTTTGGCTTTCACATGCAGAAATTCCAGAAAAATTATAGGAAAGAACTGCCTCCATTCAACGTTTCATTGAGAGAAAAAAGAGGAGTGATCTAATTGCTTGCTGTTATACAAGTAACGCACAATATAAAAGTAAGAAAACCTTCTGTTCTTTTGAAAGTGTTCAATTACTGTCAAAACTAATGATCCAGTCTTGCAAGTGGTTATACTAAACATAAATCCTACACTCGCATGAATTCTGTCGAAGGCAGTGACGCTGCATGAATTGCAAGATTCACATTAATACGTTAACTTACAGCCATTTCAATGAGCTGCTGCGAAAACCCACTTTTAAATTACTCAAGAAGGAAAACAATCCCCATACGTTAATATTACAGATTCTGAAACCTAATCCTGCAAAGCGCAAATGACTGAATTCAATGAAAAACAGTTACACGTGTAATGATATGGCTACACAACCCTTTCTACATTAAAATGTTGCAATAGCTATGCTTTTACGTAGCTATTACACATTAGCTACGATCCTTCAGCTCGATCACGTTTCAAGAACAACCAAATGTAGAGCTACCATGCAAGACATTTAATGATTGCTTTGTGGTCTGTAAACCATAGTGCTCCCAGCTCGGAGAAAGGAGGAGTATTCAGACCTTCACCATCCCCGAGTTGCTAGGTTGTACTCAATCATCAAAGCTTTCATTTTTTTTTAAAAAAAAAGAGGGAGGGAAAAGAACAGGGTGTATTTCATGCTCTTTGATTATAAAGTAAACTTCATAAATGACCTGTCTTTTTAGTCTCCAAACAAAGTGCATCAGTAGTCTTCAGAGACCAGAACCAATACTGTTCCTTTCAACCATGTGTCGATCCTCTTTTATAATGACAGTACTTGTTAATCAATAGTATTAACTATGCCACAACTAAATAACATGCAAGAAGAACTGTATTATACAACTGGAAGCAACAAAAGAATCACAAAACACTTTAGGTTAGAAAGAGAGCTCTGGAGGTTGCCCAGTCCAACCCCTCCACACAGCAGGGCTCACTTCAAAGTTAAATTGGGTAGTTCAGGACCTCGTCTCATCATGAAGTTAAACGGAGGAAGAGCTTGGAAGCACAGCACCTTGTAGCGGCTTTGCACGGAAAACAGAACACTTCGGAGCTCACTTGTTCAAACTCTGAATATCTACGTTATTAGCTGAGTGCAGTATGTTAAGTTCCTTATACAAACAGAACTTATTTTTCAAACCTGAATCCAGGAAAAAACAGCATTTCTCTATTAATCCAATACAGTCTGGTCTAATTTAGCCCAAACTAAATTATGTCCAACTGCATTATCTTGATACAAAACAGAAGGCAGAACAATTAAACTTGAGAAAATACATTAAGCATATACTTTTAAACATCTGACCTTTTCACCAAGGACAGATATCCACTTTTCATGATTTTAATAAACACTTCAAGGTAATACACACGTTCTTGACCTCCTGAATCATGGGTTCATCAATTTTTTTTTTCCCACAAAATAGTATTCACTGAAACCTTTCAACACAGAAGGAGCTAACAGCAATCCTCAGAAGCAGAAGACCTTCCATTTCAAGGTCTTCCAGTCTTAATGATTTCACAGTATTTTCCAAAATCTGGAAGTTTTCTTTTTTTAAATCGTGTTTCAAATCTCTTTAGAAATTACAACCCGCTGGACTGCAAATGTATGCACTGCTGTTTAGAAGCTGGTCTCAGGCAAATAAATACCGACAAAACCAGAAAAAATGGGCAAGTACATCCATCTCAATCGGACGATAATTGTGAAGCCTAAAATGCGAGAATTGAAATTCCTGCATTTATTAGCTGTATCAGTGATAACCGCACAAGGAACCACCTATTTTACTTACAGCGATGGGATATTACATCAATAAGGACTGCAAAGTGCATCAATGGCAAAGGAGGCAACCACTACCAGGTGTAAACAACAGAATATTCTAGCAGCATTTTGGAGATTCTCTACTTCCTTAAACCCCTTGTGACAGCAGCGTTTCTTGGCCACTAAAAGCTGAAATTAACTGTTATTTGGGTCCTGCTCATGCTTTCTCGACCCAAATGTTTCATCCTTTGTTGAAACTACAGCTGTCCTACAGAATTCTGATCTTGTTGCGGATCAGAACAAAACTCATCTTTCCAAAGCAGTAGTTGGACATACAGAGAGTCCCTCAAAATGCCGCCTTAGTTGAACAGGCGGTTGCTAGTTTTCTTTAAAGAGTAGAACAGGCACAGGCAGTGTCAAAGTACAAATATCAGACACTCATATTCTTTCTATTCCCATTGTACATTCTAAAACGCAACACTGCCAAAGGCAGACTCCCAGCATGAGAGGTCTTAAAATAAAGGGCACAGAAGCAGTTCAATACAGTCGGTTTTGGGATGGAGGTGTTGTCAAGTATAACAGTCAGGAAATTTTTTCCTCAGCTGATGGAATCTTAAAAAAAGAGAAAAAAAATGAAAAAAAAAAAAAAAAAAAAAAAAAAAAAAAAAAAAAAAAAAGAAAGCACCACAGCATCACTGTCCAACCAAAAACTAGTGGATATATATAGATATATAGTTGTGTCTCAACAAATTATATTTCTAGCATTTAATGAGAATTCAAACATAAGCTCAGAAATATACAACTCTGTATATGGATTACACTTCATATTCCATAGAGTATCAAAATTTATGTCCATACAACAAGGAAAACTTTAATTTCTTGATACTGCAGATGCATCTAAAATACTTCTTATTCTCTGAAGGATCTGAGCAGCCAAGAGTCTATTCAAACAGGCTTTTGGAACTGATAATACCTTTGAGACCAGAATAAACTTTTATGCACATCCACCATACTTGTGAAATGCTACCTCTTTAACACACTATAAGAGGAGGAGAGGAGAAGAATGCTGCTAGGATACACAGCAGCCAGAAGCTCTCACTGGGAAAAGTGGATGGTTTTCTGTAAACAAGGCTCCAGAATGATTACATGACAATTACGTGATTTTGCTACTAAGTGTCAAAACTCTGACTTCAGCAGATGTTTCCACAGTACTACTGCACCATGAGTCACCTGGGACTATTCTGGTTTCACATCATCAAGAAAATGCTTCATTCATGCTGAATTAGGTGAATAGGGAGGGCAGCAGTTAGCTACGCTCAGAGGAGCGTCATGACCATGCAACATCCTTTATAAGGATATTCTAGGTTCAGATTTCTGTCATAAAGGAGTAGATACAACATTAATTTTCTATTTTACTGATGTAAATTTCTGTATTTTGGACAGATTTTTAAAAAGGCTACCTTGAACTCTGTAGACACATTTTTATTGTGTTATTTTGTGAGGTGCAGGAAAATTAGTATTTCTGTAGGACCACAACATCAATTAAATCCACTTCTTAGGCAGAATTTGAGAGAAAGAGACAAAAGAAATGGTCAGACCAGGAGCAAGACCTGTGCTTCTGTAGCCATCTTGCACCAGCACGCTTGGGATTTTTTGGCTGGAGTACAAACAGCTAAACTTGATTTTGATTGAAATTTTTCCAGATGATTAAAAAAAAATATTAGTTTGACCTATGTGCCAGATTTATGGCCCTCTGGTGCTGGGATTTGCTGAGTGTAAGGAGAGCTACACCTGCTCAGAATTGGTGAGCTAGGGTCCCAGCTCTGGAAAGATCAAGGTGCTGGATCCACAATTTTGCAGCACTGTTGCACTAAGATCTTCCCAGTGCATTTCCATACTGAAACAAAGTGCTTAGCTTTTGGTGCAGTGCAACAGAAAAAACTTACAACATTTTGAAGCTTTGCTACAAAAATAATGATAATCAACTGTATCTAGGAATCCAGCTTTCACACAGACTGCTGATAACAAATCTGAGCTGCTTTTTTTTTTTGACAGGTACAAGCTGAGCTGTAAGAAGCAAGGGGGGGGGGGTATTCTGCCAGCCCTACATTCTCCTCCCTTCCCTTTAAACCCCACCCCACCCCACCACCAGAAAAGTCAGCCTCCTTACCTGATAATATCATCGTTGTGCCCGAGGAAGAATTTCTGGCTGTGCTCTCTGGTGTTATAAACCACGCCGACTCCAGCCACGAAGTAAACCACCTCTTTGCCTGCCGTGTAGTACAGGTTGTTGCGGCACTGGTGACCCCTGTACCCGTAAACCCACTCCAGAAGGAGCTGGCATCTAGGCGCTGTCCGATCCGCCATG
>NW_009601509.1:732-1292 GCF_000690535.1 Cariama cristata | reverse complement strand
CCTGCCCGTAACTCTTCCCCCCCCTCCAGGGGTTTCCCCTTTAAAACGTTAGCGATCCCTGCCCAGCTGCCGAAGCTTCAGGTGGCACTTCCCAGCGACGATCTTTAAATGGAAAACGCATTCGGGGATGAGCTCCGCCGCCGCCGCTCTCCCCGCGGCGCTGCCACCATAATCTGCTGCCGCCGCCGCTTCCCCGCTGCTGCGCGACCCAGGCAACTTCTTGGGGGGAGAAGGGAGATCACAAAAACACACCTACATAAACAGCAGACAGGGCTTTTTCTTTCCGAAGGCAAAGTAACTTCTGTGCGTCACCACCACCACCTGCCAGAGGCTCCCTGCCGCATCTCCCGTACTGCACCTTCTCGGCTTCCTGGGTGCTCTTCTTTGCAAGATACCTGTCTTTGGCTTAAAACTGAAAGAAAGAAAAGACAAAACCCCGTGTTTTTGAATTGCAGAATGCAGGTGTATTTAAAATGCAAAGGAACTGCTTTGATGGGGGGGTGGGGAAGCACTGTTTGGATCCGCGCTGGGGCAGTTCGGAGTGGTCTGGGGTCCCCTAA
>NW_009601509.1:0-720 GCF_000690535.1 Cariama cristata | reverse complement strand
TCAGCAGGATCCATGCTCTGAGTCTTCATATGAGATACTATTGAACGAGAGGATTCGTATACAACATCCAGCATAAATATGGTAATATCCCACCTTTCCTTATCCCCCAGCAACCCAAAAGTTCCTCCTTTTGGAGTCTACAGCAACTATGTAATTAAAACAATTTCATGTTCCCATTTTTCAGTCATAAACCGCTCCAATTTGCCATGAAGTAGTGGGGGCTTCTGTTTTTATTTACTGTCATTCCCAAGGAACGCATTTTCTTGCCTGTCTTCTGTTTTTGCTAAAGCGAGATTTGTGTTGTCATTATCAGTCGAGTGTGGTTGCTGCATGTTGTTTGTGATAAGACATACACCACTTTATAGTATCACTCAACAAGAGTTATCGAACCCAACCTTCCAGAAACTCGGCCACAACCGCAGGGAAAAGAATTCTAAAATCAGAGGAGCAAAACCAAAGACTCATTCATGGAGCTAGACAGAAGGGAAGAATGAACTGCCCGCTACAAGGCTAACCCCTCTGCCTTTCCCCTCACGCCCACTATCCGCCTGAACTGGAGGAGGGTGTTGGTACCGGCGGACATACGCGGTCACAGCGCCGGCAATGCTCCCCGGGGTCCCCGGGACACAGGCAATGCAACCCGCAAGCGACACAATCTGCCCTTCAGGAATTACGCTCCACGCTTGAAGCAAACCTTCGAGTAAAACCTGGCGTCGCACC
>NW_009601508.1:0-6070 GCF_000690535.1 Cariama cristata | reverse complement strand
CCTCTCAACTCCTTGTGCCCCTCCAGCCTTCTCGCTGACACGGCATGAGAAGCTGAAAAGTCCTTGATTTCGTATAAACGCTACTTAGCACCAACTGAAAACATCTGTGTGTTATCAAAGTTATTCTCATCCTAAATCTAAACCATAACACTCCACCAGCTACTACAAAGAAAATTAACTCTATCCTAGCTGAAACCAGGACACTTAAATTAGGTCCTCCAAAGGAGTGTGGCATGTTAATGAAATGCACAGGCACTAGTAGAGTCAAAAAAAGGGAATAAAAAAGGGTTGTCCCTATTCTTAACCATCACGGCCAGGAGACATGTAGAATTACAGCCCCTGCCTGAGGCCGAGTCCGCTGATCTGTTTGACTTGAGGTGAAAAATCCAGAGATTTGCACGGGTCATTTCTGCATTAGCTCTCGTTCGGAAACGGTCTTGAACTTGAGCGTTGTTTGTCACTGAAGCAGGTCTGTGCTGTTAGCTCTACGCAGTGGTGCTTCTCTTCCATGGAATGTGATGAGAATGCTTTTCTTGTTTGTTTTTTTTTTTTTTCAGCCACAGTCTCTCATTGATGAATTGCTGTTGTATAAGCGCTCGGAAGACCAGATAGAACTGAAAGAGAAGCAGCTTTCCACTATGAGAGTGGATGTGTGCAGCACTGAAACACTTAAATGTTTAAAAGGTAAAGACAGTGTATAATGTACGAAATCCAATGTAATGGAAGGAGGCGCAAATACAGTTGTAGGAGCTCCTCGGTTTTGTTGAGCCTTAGACCAGAAATCAGTTTGTGTCTGTAAAATGCCCAAATTTCAAAGCACAGTTAAGAACCACCAAACGGGAGCCTAAAACCTTTGTTAATTTGAACCTGGTCGTAGAAACCCACAGATGCAGAACTCGAACAAAGCAGAAGTGATGAAGACGTATTTTGTGCTATTCAAACATGCCCTTGTACGTCGTTAAAACATGCATTGTTCTTGCTGTGTTCAGAACCCTTTAAATAATTACAGATTTAATATTTTAAGTTAATTAAGGCATCCATCAGTGGCCACAGTTTGAGAATGCCAACTGTGAGTCCGATAGGAAGCAGTGCATCTTAGGGGTAAAAGAACTGAGTTACGTTGAGCCGTATTACCAGGAAATTTAATTGTAAAACTGCAGAATTTGCTGGCAGTGCTTGGTAATCCGTGGCTGCAGTCTTCAAAAATGGTCATTTACAGTCGTGGTAACTCATAGATGATGTGAACCCCGATGATGTTAGGAACCCTTGGCATATGGTAATGAAGGAAAAGTAGAACTCAAGATTTTTGCTTCTTCCAAAATGGAAGTACGCTATCCGAGTAGTTGAAAGAGTAAAGTTTTACCCTTCTGTGTCTTGAACTTATTTATCACTAATAACTAGTTGAAAACCAATATGGACTGCTAGCAGCTTGGCCTCTTTTTTTCCAATGGATACTGATGGATGAACAGGCTGGTCTGGGGAGCGTACGGCATGATGCAGCGTCCGTTGCCTGAACTTCCCAGTTGCTGCTGTTGAGGATGCGTTTCTGAGAGCTGATTTCCCGTTTGGTGGATGACAGCTTATTTGCGTGGTGTTAATCTCCTTGCAGACAAAACAGGAGGAAAGAAATTCTCCAAGGAGTTTGAAGAAGCAAGTTCCAAGCTGGAAGAGTTTGTAAACGGCTTAGACAAGCAAGTGAAAAATGGCCCCTCTCTCACTGAAGCCCTGGAGAATGCCGGTATATTCTATGAAGCGCAGTATAAGGAAGTCAAAGTGGTAGCAAATGTGAGTACGCTTTTCCTCCGTCCTCCTCTCGGGCGGGTCGATGTCTGCCTGTGTTTGCTGAGCATCGCAGAGGCTAGAGCACACATCGTGTCTCTGTTCACAAATGAAGAAGTTTGGTGTGATTGTTGCACAAATGGTTTCAAAAGAGAGCAGAGTTGAGGTGTCGAGCAAGAAAAGGAGACGCTACAAAAATCCATGGGTCAGAAGCTTGGTTCTTGTATGTTGCTGGAATTTTGTAGCCCTTCTGGAGGGTAAAATTACAGTTTGTCTAACAAATCCTAAATTCTGGAAACTGCACAAGTTGTGATCAGTATGCGAACTAGATGAACAAAGAAAGAAGGAATTCAGTAAAGCATTGTAAAAACAACCAGCCTTTCCAAAAAACCCTTAAACAGGCAGCGTGTTTGTTAGAAAACAGAGTTTTTTATGAAAATTGTTTTAAGTCACTGGAGAAAGGTTTTAACCTTCCCCCTTTTTTTGTGGTCATTGCTCTGCAAGTCACACCGAAAAGCTGAGTTCTTACTGCAGAGTTCTCACTGCAGGGGTACAGGTAACTGGAAATGGTTTTCAAAGGCTGTGTGCTTCTTCATTAGGGAAGTGATTGAGGCATGCTCTCTTCCTGTAAAAGACACTCAGTCCGACGTCCTTTCTTTCTTAGGCGTATAAAACATTTGCTAATCGAGTGAGCAATCTAAAGAAAAAGCTAGACCAGTTGAAAGCAACGCTTCCTGATCCAGAGGAGTCTCCTGTCCCTTCTCCAAGTATGGATGCCCCGTCTCCGACGGGCTCCGAGTCCCCTTTTCAGGGGATGGGGGAGGAGGATGGCTCCCGGTCTCCGGTGGTAGGAAGTCGCAAGACAGTATCTCCAGAGCCTGTGACGGATAATCGGGATGTGGAAGATATGGAGCTCTCGGATGTGGAAGACGATACGTCTAAAATTATTGGTACGTTCTGCGGGACAGTAGTTGTCATGTAGAAATTACATCGAGGCAAAGCAGCCCTTTGAAGCCTCGTTTGGGATGTAGAGGATGCCCAAAACCCCTCTTTGGGCTGCGGATTGGTGCTGTTGGGTTTCGATCTCCTGCCCCAGTCCCCTGACGCAAGCAGGGAAGTCCCAGTCTAGCTGGGACTTGTGGTTGTTCCCATCTCCCAAACCACTCATCAAATATGTTTTTACATAGCCTGCGGGAACCAGACCTAACATGCCTAATGATGAGGATCCCGTTGAAAATCCTATACCCTAAGTAATTCTTCAGGGACAGAGTGACGGTTCTGGTCTTCTTCTCCCCCTCTCTGATGCAGTGGAAGAGAGGAAGGAGAAGCAGGCTGCTCCAGCTTCGGCACCTGCCAAGACTGAAAGCGTCCCCAAAGCGGTGCCATCTACCACTGCAGCAGGCACAACTTCGGTGACAGTGACAACGCCTGCCCAGACTACTCCGACTGCTCCGGCTCCAAAGGCGGCAAGCGCAGCGCCTGTCCCTCCGTCGCCAGCGCTTGCGTTGCCCAACCTGGCCAACGTGGACCTGGCAAAGATCAGCTCCATTCTTAGCAGTTTAACTTCTGTGATGAAAAATACAGGTGAGCGCTGAAGCGGTGCTAGCCCAGGTGTTTGGTTTAACGGAGCTAGCAGTGGAGTTTTGTTTTGTAATCTTTTCAAGCTTTAATTTTCTCAAAATAAACATGAACAAGTTACTCCTTAAAAGATGCGGGCTCAGTCTCTGACACACAACTGTCGGCTTTGTGAGCCTCTCCTTGCTCGTGCTCAGCGGAGCTCTGCTGCAGTTGTATCTGTGGAAAACTTGAGCCAGAAAAAGCTTCTGTTAACAAAGCGACGTACGTGAGTGGTGTGTGCTTCCATCCTAGGTGTCAGTCCTGCCTCGAGACCTTCTCCGGGAACCCCGACGAGCCCAACAGCTCTTACGAGTGGCCTAAAGACTCCTGTCATGGGGACTCCATCTGCTCCTTCAAATCCGTTAGCAAATATTCTCTCCAAAGTTGAAATAACTCCTGAAAGCATTTTGTCTGCTCTCTCCAAAACCCAGACTCAGACCGCACCAGCGTTGCAAGGTACGAGAGCGGGTGTTGAGGGAATGGCTAATCATGTATTTGATGGCAGCGGCCACACTGAAACGTGCTGCTGTGCTTATCCTAAAGCGAAAATGAAGGGAGAAGAACTTTTTTGGAATGTATGACGTCTTTGGCAAGTGCAGATGACCTTTTGTCAGGTAGCATACTTGTTACGGACCAGGGAGTTTTATTACTTTTCTTACATATTTGTATTTTTGCCATGACCAAAGCGCACTTATCCGGAACGCTTCTTGGAAGGGTGCTGAACGGGACAGGAGACCGTGAGGTCTTTGTCGTTTCCCTTTGCTTTTTTAGAGCAGAAAACTGCCCAGAGGTGCTGCTCCTGCTTCTGTACCTTGCATCTGTAACCTTGCTCAGTCGTGCGATGTTTTTTACATCTGGCATCAAAGCCAGGATGAGTTAGTTATTTCTGAACTTACTCAGATATATGTTGTAATTTATAGATCAATCTGAGCCTCTGGCAAAACTTTGCACCTCAGTGGGTGCTAATGTTGATATTAATGCAGCAAAATCCAGCCATTTTCTTGTCTCAAACATGAAGTAGTTTTAAGGAACAACGTCTGCGATACAAACGCCGAAACCTTTCCCTTGACAGCGGCTCAGGTTGACTTGCCTCTTACCCGAGTATCTGAACGTTTTGGGTTTGGTTTTTTTGTTTGTTCCCAGGTTTGTCATCCTTACTTCAGAGTGTGGCTGGAAATACCGTTCAGTCAAGCGAAACCGCGTCGCAGAGCACTTCAGCATCGCCAGCCAACACGACTGTTCCTTGCGTGAAGGGGAGGAACATTCCTTCCAATACTCAGTCCTTTATATCCAAAAGTTTTGGTTATTCTCCAAACTCATCTACTGCTGAGGTTTCCTCAACTTCAGTTAATAAGGCTCCCGTTGGACATACCCCAGGGCTGTCGAGCTCCGGTTTTAAGCCACCAGCCAATTCCCTGGGATTTTCTGGTTCCCACACTACCAGTCCTTCTTCCCTTTTGCCAACAGAAACTTCACTGGGTCAATCCTCCGAAATTTCAAAAGCGAAGCTGGAATCAGAACCCCCTTCTCCAAGCCTGGAGATGAAAATACACAATTTCTTGAAGGGAAATCCTGGCTTCAGTGGTCTGAACTTAAATATTCCAATTCTCAGCAGCTTAGGGTCCAGCATCGCAACGGAAAGTCATGCGTCTGACTTCCAGCGTGGTCCCACCAGCACTTCCATGGACAATGTGGACGGAACACCGGTGCGCGACGAGCGAAGCGGGACGCCCACCCAGGATGAGATGATGGATAAGCCGACGTCCAGCAACGTTGACACTATCTCCCTGCTCTCAAAAATCATGAGCCCCGGTTCTTCTACTCCCAGCAGCACGAGGTCACCTCTTCAGAGCCGGGACGATGGATATCCCCAGGAACTTCCCAATTCCGTGCACACCTACCGGCCCTTCGGCCTCGGCAGAGAGTCTCCGGCCGGCCTGTACAAGCAGTCTGCAGACAGCATGGAGATACCTTCCTCTTTAATGGACTCCTCCCAGGAGAAGTTTTACCCAGACACGTCTTTCCAAGAAGATGAAGATTACCGCGACTTCGATTACTCTGGGCCGCCGCCATCGGCCATGCTAAACCTGGAGAAGAAACCCGCCAAGTCTATCTTGAAATCGAGTAAACTCTCTGAAGCTACGGAGTACCAGCCAGTCCTGTCCAGCTATGGTCAAAGATCGCAGGAATTTGGCGTGAAGTCATCCTTTCCTCAGTCGATGAGGTCTATTCTCGATCAGAGCGAGAGCTGCGACCCGCTGGCGTCGTCTCCGGGGATGTACGGGAGCTACAGCCTGAGGGGAAACGACTCCACCTCGGACGGCTCCCCTTCCCCCAGCAAGAGCGAGGTGTTTTTCACACCGGACTCCAATCACAACAATTTACCGAAATCGGTGGTGCACTCTGGCCTCTCGCAGAAGCAATACCCGGACTCGCCCCACTCGATTCCCCACCGCTCGCTTTTCTCCTCTCAAAACGCCCTCTCCAGCCCCGTGGGCAGAGCCTCCACGGCGAACGTGGAGAAATCGTTGGGTTCTTCCATCTCCACCACGTCGACTATCGAGTTCAAGAACATGCTCAAAAATGCCTCCCGTAAGCCCTCCGAGGAGAAGCATTTTGGTCAAATTTCCAAAAGTAGCTCTGGCGAGGGGGTGAGCTTGTCTGGCCACGGCCC
>NW_009601507.1:12525-23617 GCF_000690535.1 Cariama cristata | reverse complement strand
GGGGACAGACAGCATACAAGTTTCAAATTGCAGCCCCTGCTCAGGAACTCCCCAGCACACAAGAAGTTAAGCCCACAAAGTGTCTTCAGACAGCACATCAAGTGATAAGCAGCGACACAGTCCCCACATTGTTGCTCAGTCACATTCTGTAAGTTTCCACGGAAAATATTAGGTGAAATTCTGCTTAGAAGTAGTGTTTTAAATTCACAACAAAGTCTGTAAATGTTTCTACCCACATATGAATGAGTTTGCTCGGTATTTCACAAAGTTTACCAGACATTACACCATGCAAAGAAAGGAATTTTGTCCAAACCAACTCAATCTACTTTTTAAAGTAAAAATTATTAAACTATTTCAAACCAGGAACTCTGTCATGCAGCAAATTACATCACAGAACAACACTGTGTCACAAACCCTACTTTTGACAGCTTGCTGACCCTACAGCAGGGACAATAAATAAGGACCTTATAAAGCAGCTTCTGAAATGACAGAACTTCAAGGCAACCATCCTTGCATTAGGGATTATTTCTCTCCTGTTCAGACACAAATGATATTTAGTGTCAGTTAAGCTGATGGCTTTCCTGGCAGACGGTGTAGATCTTTAGAATCTACTGAAGAAAAAAAGAATTAGGCCTGTTTCTATCAGTGTTTAGCAAGATAATCTAATCACAGTTTATATCATTGCTTCAAATCATTATAAGTGACTTCATTTAAAAAAACATTAAGTCTTAGAATGATATTTGATTTTCCATTTTTGCAGTATGCTTATGCAGAACTAAACTTCACTACAGAATCAAAGCATGCATTTTCAGATGAAGAACTACATGCAAAAGGAAAATTTAATGCTTTGTAATACCAAATTACAGTCTTTCAACTTCAGATAAAATGCAAGAATTCCTCAATGTCTGTTTTATAAGAAATTAAAAGGAATACAAGAAATCAAAGTCAGTTTAACTAAAAAGACCTGCATCAAAATCTCAGAAGAAATGTATGACAAAGATTGAAAAATTAGTAAGTATATTAAAAAATTGCAATTATTGAAATAGTCGTCTTCAAGTATTACCCACTTCCCTGCAAGCTGGGAAATATTAGGGCTAACAAAGTCCAACATTTTCAACTTTCACTGCTCTGGAGTGTAAAAGAGGGCTGTGTGTTGATTTGGCATTCTACGAGCATTTTGCCTGTAATCAAACATAACAAAAGGATATTTCAAACATAAGGACAATTATGTTCTGAGCCACGCAACCTGATTGCCTATATATTAGCATAAAACAGGTTTCAAGAATACAAGGGTAGCAATTGTGGCACAGGATTTAAAAGCTTCTCTTTTTAAAAAAATTACTGCTTTGGAAAACGGAGCCCAGTTCTTCAAACTTCCAGTTTTGGATGAATGAAGAAAACATATCCCATGCAAAACATTTCACTGATTATACAATTAGAAGAGTCAAAATTTTCTGATTTCAATTCTTCAGCTACCATCATTCCCCTCCCCAAAGAGAAGTGGTGTGAAATTTCCTGCCACTAAAACAGTAAGACAATTGCTACTTGGAGCAGAATGAAATAGGTTTGTGAATTATTGCAAGATACAACAATGAGTTACCATGCTTTAATTTCTTCTTTATTAGATATAACTCTATGAACCCCTAAATAATAAAAAAAACTACTTATTGTACTAAACTAATAAAACTAACTGTATAGTTATGGCCTGGAATCCTTTATTCGTCTGGGTATGAACCATGCCCTCAGCACATCCCTACAAAGGGAAGAACGATCAGATATCTGTCTTCATCTTGTCTGAAAACGATGACATTTTTCAGTAAGAAAAGGGTCCAAATGGCAGGTGTCAAAGAGCTTTAGCTTCACACGTGGTGCTAGGAGGCAGAAAAAACAACAGCAGCGTGTGGCCATGTCAGAGCTGCACAGAAGCTGCCGTACAAGTGCATATCTGAAAAGAGCAAACCTCATAGCCTGTTAAATCAATCTAGTGCCAGATGCTGTTATCAGAACAAAACTGGTGCTGTGGATTCATCCCCAGAAGAAATACACATCCCATGTCTGCAGTGAAAAGTGAAAGACCTAGGGTGGCATGTCTCAAGACTGAAGGTGACAGTCACCTGTAACTGCCCCCACCGCTTTCATTGACAGTTTCCAAAAACAGGTCCTGTCATTAAGCATAAAGCAGCTGGGGCTGAAGCTCCTTTCTGCTCTTGCAGAGAGCTTTAAAATCTGAACGCCAGGTCCAAAATCTACTTCCAAGTTAACTGTCCAACTAAATAGCAGCTAAGTAATTTATTTTTTACTTTAAACACTGTAGTTCAGTTGGAATTTAAGAGAGAAAATTTAGCTACTGCTCTTCTCCCCGTTGCAGCAACGCCATGAAGAAAAATCACTGCAATACAGATACATTAAACTAATATTGTATTCTATAATGTTAAGAGAAGTTTAAAATGGAAAAAGCACATTTTATGTGATTACAATATGATAGCATTACAGTAATTCTAATCAGAATTAATGAGAATTAGATGTATTCAAATACATCCAAAAGTTACCTATCTATAACCAATTAACATTAACACTAGAAGAAAGGAAAGACAGTAAAAAAGGCTTCTGGATTGACATACGAAATGAAAACCCTAGAGTCCACTTCTAAAAATATAATAGGTATGAAAACAGGTATGCTCCTTATGAATACACTTTATAAATTTCAGGACCAAACTTGCCAGCGCTGACTCAATTTTACACAACTAAATTATCTCAGTGACACAAACCATATATACACACTAAAAAATATAGCCAAACACTGACAAGATTTTACCTGACCTCTTTTTACCTACTGGGAGGGAGGCACAGGGAGATAAACACACAACAAATTTTGGCAGTAACGCTTCAAAAAGAAGAGGAAGACTAGGTGATGTTAAACACTCACATTTCACTTATTTATAGAGACTCTTGAAATGAAATTGCCTAGATGCATACATTAAAAACATGGCACAGTCCAAAAAGATGATGTTGCTCCCTGAAAGGCTAGCAAAACCATTCCACACTGAATAGTTCAATGAGCAGCCTTATTTAGCCCCTGCCTTTCCCAGTTCTCAAGAGCTTGGTGAAGCCAACAAGCCCACCCTAACACCACGAAACACAGCAGACCAAAGGAAGCTGCAAGTTCCAGAGCAGGCGGCCGTCACCAACGCTGTCCTGCCAGCAGCTCCTTCTCAGCTCAGGCAAGCAGAGCCCCCTGCAGTGGTAGCCTATGGGGAAAGCTGGTGTTTCATCCAGCCCATCTCCAGCCATGCAGGACCTTGCAAGAGATAAGATCTATCCTGGCTGCTTTTAGAAACAGCAGAGGCAAAGGGTAAAACCCTGGAACTCAGCAGTTCATGTATAGTTATTCAAGTTGGAGGATTATAAAGTACCAAGAACTAAGGTTTTGTGAACTAATAAGACTTTTTTTTAAAAAAAAGATTCTTGCCTAGACTTTGCTGGTACCATCTATATTTGGCATTGTCACCAACAGTTTATAATTGGGGAAACTGTTGTCTGCCCAAAGTCTGTCTAATTTTCAAACCAAAACATTTCCCTATTGCACACACTGTCCTACCCATACCACCCTTCTCCTGTGGGACACAGGACATTAAAGACACAGATGATCCATTAAGGAGAGTCTGTATTCACTGGAGAACGTGATAGACCCCTCAATCAATTTATTTGTCTGTGAACTTCACAGAGCATTCAGATTAAATAAAAAAAAAAAATTGTATGAATAAGTGTCACATGTGAACAGTCCATTTGAAATTATCTAGAAAGGCTATAAGAATGTGCTATTCAGTTGCTGTAATTGCTCTGAGGAGTCATTTTCATCTGGTAGAACAGGCAATACAGATGCAGCAACTCTTGTGGCTAAAACACAGTTAGTTAAGCCAGACCAAAGGCTGGAGCTTAGAGTCACGTTGACTCTCATGGAGACTTTGTCCCCAGAGTGGAGCATAACTGGACAAGACCACAACATATGGAGCAAAATGCCTCTTGGAGAACGGCACCTCCAGCAACTGTCATTTTCTTTAATGCTCACTCTGGGCAGTTGGGAGGCAGCTGGGCCAGTGCTGCCGTGCAGCCTCCACAGCCCTGATTCATGAAAAATTCCGACCTGTAGCTTTGGCTAGAGTCGGGCTTTATTCTGTTTTCCCCCCTGTTCCTACAATATCACTGATATTAGTGCTCCACCTCTCCTTGGTAAGCTTCCCTCTCCCCAGCACAGATCCACAAGGGAAGGTTGCAGTCAGCTATACCCCTTCTATCAGGGCTGAGCAACGCCACATACAGAGACTCTGCACACTGTAGGGGCATCACAGATCCTCCGCTGCTGCTCCTCTCTGTTCCCTCCCCATCCCTCTTAACATTTAGGCTTGATCTGAAGACATTATATTTAATAGTTTTAACCTACAGACTCTTCTTGGCACAGTTTACTGAACTCTGAAGTACCCACGTTTTCCACATAGAGGAACTCAAAATAAATTACGAATTCTGGAATCGAAATGAATGCTGGCAGGAAGACTTCTTTGAGGTATTAAATACTAAGGAAAAGTGTGACCACATCTTTCTAGCCATGTCATTTCTTCTTACTTCGCTTTATTTGAAACTCACCTAAAAAAATAAAAAACTGTCTGCTTTAGTTCACAGAAGATACATTCACCTCCTGTGTTTATTCTCCAGCTCGACATACTCAAGACAAGTGTTACATAAAGTAAATGGTGCTTTATGCAGACTTGATCAAAATTATATGCTGCTATCTCTCACAAATAATTTCTGCAAACTTAATTATGACAGTGCTCTGAGTTTTTGAAGCCCTCATTTGTTGTTTTTTTTTTGTTTCATTTTTTTAATACAGAAGAAAACCACTTTGCTTTGACATTTTCCTATACTCTAGTTTATGACTATTCAAAACTAACGCTGGTTAAGAAGTGTTCCACTCTGTCCATCAAAGAAATTGTTTTTCTTCATTGGAAAAAAGGCTGTAAAACTGAGGTACTAATTTAGTGCTTCCAGCAAAATCTATTAATCCACTATGAAGGAACTGTAGCATTACAATATAAAAAGGATTATAGCAACAGACAGGAAAAAAACAAGAAAGTTAAGAAAAAGAGGAGGTTACTCATTCTTTAGAAAAAGGTAACATTTTTCAAGCAAAACTAATAAAAAAAAAATCAAGTGAAGATTCCTTTACCTTAACAAGCATATTTTAATAGCTCAGTTACTTTTCTCAGACCCAGATTTAAAGGTATGAAGATGGACTCAAAGGTCTGTAGAGAAACCTAAATAGAGTGCTTTGTTATTATACATTTTTCCCTTTTTAGGCCTCTAGGGTTCTTTCGTGTGTTCTCCGGTGCTCCTTATTGTCATAGTTTTAAATATTATCGTTTTACTGATATCATATGCAACCGCTGAGTATCTACAGTAAGAGATGCTAATCTGAATCAAATATATCTCAAAATCAAAGTGAGCTAAACATTATGTGTATTACGGTTCATCTTTTAACAATTTAAAACAGTGGACACCATCTCATTTTGTATTACAAACAGAAGTATGTATCAACCTCGGTGAAAAAAAAACAAATAAAAATAACAACCAATTCCCAACAACTTGAAACGGATTCAGGAACAGCATGTTTTTATAGGAAAAAAATTCCTTTAGTAAGACGGTAACCAAAAGGGGGAAAACCAGACAAAAATAAAGATCTGGAATTAGTGAAATAAAAGTTCAAGTTAGGTAGTCCTATATTTGTTTTCCTCCTTCTCTTAAAAAGGAATAATTTGTTCCCTCAGGTTGTGACAGATCCACACTGGAGACTTTCCATGACTAATATCACTAGAACTGGCATAAACATATGCTGAAAGACCACTTCATTTAAAACACGTTTTTCATCTAGTTACAAACACTTAAAAAAAAATTATTCTTCTGGACTGAAATTTCTTATGCTTCATTTCTAACGAATTACTTTTAGACTAAAAAAAACCCACCTCAAGTATAAAACACTTTTTTTTTTTTTTAGTTATTCAAATATGAAAGCATAGGATAAAATGGCTTGCTAGCTTTTGAAGAGATAGCCTTACATCTAAATCATAAAAATGCAGCTAAATTATTTTATGTCCCACTTTTTACACCAGAATTTTCCAAGTGATTCTCCAGTTACAGGTATGTTACACAGTACTTAGATACTCAATCACCTGCAATTCTAACAATAAAATATCTTACAATACTTTAAAGGTTCATTAACATATTTAGACATCTAATTACTTGTGAGTCAAACAACAAATATGTTGCAGAAAAAAAAAATCTTGGAACATGCATCTTTTTAACCATGTTAGCTGTCTTTTTGACCCCCCTTTTATAACGGGAAAGTCTGTTAGAAATATCTGAGGAGTTGCGGGACACAGTTACATGATTTTAAACAAAGGTACTAACGAAAGTAAAATGGTTGACTTGTCCTTTTCAAACACAACTATGTTGTTTTCTCTAACAGATGACAAAGTTTGCAACAGGAAGTTCATACCCAGTTTTTTCTTGGAAGGCAAAAAAAATCCATCAACTGCCCAACTTCCACCCAAAACCAAAGCCCTAGAATGAACTACTGATTTCCTCCTTACCCCATTTAAAGGTGTTTTCTCTCCTCATTGCATGTATTACTTCAAAAATGAGAGTAAATTATTTTAAAGGTTTCCTGCCAATTCATATCTGGGCAGAAGAAAGAAAGGTAGGTATGCTGGAACTGAACCGAAGAGTCTCCTGGAGAGCATTACACAGAAAGCACAGACGATCAGAACCTACACCTGCGAATGTTGACAGAGTCTACAGTTACCCTATCGTGTGGGCAATGGGCATCTGCTTCACACCTACTTCTCTGGATTGGTCATTAGATTCTTATGTCTGGATCCTGCAAGACAAGCCAGCAATGAAGAATGAAGGTCTTGGAATGATCCTTTCACCTTTTGGAAACTGTTGAATGCCAGGGAATCATGGCGGTTGAAAGGCATCTCTGGAGATCAGGTGGTCTAACACCTTCACTCAAAGTAGGGTCAAAGCAAGTTGCTCAGGGCTGTGTCCAGTCAAGTTTCAAATATTTCCATGAATGCAGACTCCAAAACCTGCTACACATTAACAGGAACACTAGGATCCTCTGTAACTGAGAACTGAGGTTCATAATTTTTTTTAATGGCAGTTTAAAAGTTTAGCACCATGTATACATTTCAGAAAAGCATATATCCACCCTAGAACACTGTCTGAGAAACAAATGGACATCTAAAAATCCAACACTGTTTGTTTTCAAACAGTGCTGCACTGAAAACTCAAACTATCCTAGCTTCCTCAAATGCTATAAGCAAAAAGAAAATCTGAAATTGTTTGGAAATGAAGTGAATGGAAATGTGTGCCCTCCTCATTCCTGCAGTAACAGAGTAGGCCCACTTAATTTCAAGTGTCTGATGTTAAACTGTTCAGACTATTCTTGCAGTTGGTAACTAACAGCTGTTACCTAAAAAAAAAACAACAACACAACAACCAACCAACCAAACCAAAACCCAACAACTTGGAGATCAGGGCAATTATTAAAACAATAATTGTCCAGATGAGAACAAGAGTTTATCTGATAGAGACTCCACGGCAGCGCAGCAGCGAAGAGCCCCGGAGGCACTCTGCAGTGATGCAGACAGCTCCTACAGGGGGTTATGGAGAACATATGCCAGGGTGGGATATGCAGCACCCTTTAATTCGGCAGAGCATCTTCTGCCCTCAGGCGCCTGCTCAGCTCTGCTGGCTACCGTGGAAGGCGGCAGAGCCAAGCCTCGTCCTCGGCCTGCCCTAGCAGACAGGCCGCTACTCTGGCTGCCATCAGCGTCTCCGCGGCCCTGAGCCAGAGCAGCACGAAACTCACATTCACACACCAACGTCGTCACATGCAACAACGCGACTGAGATCTGCACTGGCCCATCCCGGGGCTTTTACTGGTCAGGTTGTTATGAGGCCGAGAGCATTTCTTACATCCACTGCAGGGATGGGGTAACAAGCTCCTTCTCCACCAAAAGAACAAGGCACAAACATTAAATATTTCTCCCCAGAGAAAAGATAGGCTTCCAAGTCTAAGCATAAATAAAAGTCCAGCTGGTTTGGATCCAAATTATATTAATGAAGTATCAATGTAGATTTTAATATTAAGGATCTAATTGCTACTTTCCTTCCCCATCCCCCCCTACTAATTTATGAAATTGCATAAATGAGAATCTAATCCTGAAAGGCCATGTAAATACTTCTAAACTACATATTTGAAAATTATTTTCCAAAGTTAGCCAAAGACAGGTACATTCAGAATTCTGCTCAAGGTGTTGAAACATTTTCTTACAAAATATAAATAAAACTTTAAAATTACTAATACCACAAACTGGCACGTCCTGGATTTGGGTTTAATCAAACTCTGAGAACCAGAACAAACACATTTTACAATCTCCGAGTCTTAACTTCCTCTGAAGTTCATAAAGGCTCAAAAGATCACCATCATCACAAGCACTGTGTGATTTATGCAATTTAATTATATCAACTGTGGCACAGTAAAGAAGAAACCCCAAACTTATATTTTTTCATTAAATCCAATGGAAACTAACTTACAAATGCTTATAAATAAGAAGTAGACATGAACTCAAACCATACATATTCCATTAAAATTTTGATATGAGACCTGTTTTAATCATTAAAAGTTTCAACTTGTATCGAGTACAAAAACTGATATTTCAGATGACCCAAAGACAACTTACGTGAAGAAAGTATCTCCCCCAAAGTTCACTGTAGTAATTATAAATTTTAGTTTATCACAACCTAATATTAACCACAAATTAGCTTGGCTTCATAATGCTGGTATTTATGGTCAACCAAAAAAAAAAATTAACTTTGCACCTTCTGCATTGCATATTTAATATATTTACAAAAAACATTATAATCAACATTTAATCTGTATCTTCAATTTATAAGAACCTGGAAAAAATTCCCTACAGACCATAAAACCGACAAGAATCTGCTCTGAATTAGATTCCACTAATTTTTTCTTCTCACTTAGCGCCAGAACCACCCCTTTATTCAAAATCCTGTCTCAATCAGAAAACATTACTCCTGCTAATGTCAGAAGTCCAGTAACCTACAACCTACTGTTACTGCTTTATCAAAAAGAAGCCAGTGAAAACAAAAATAATTTCCCCTAACTTGCTCTGCTAATAATCATCAGCAGCACAGCCTTTCCAGTGAGTGGTCTTCTCCAGAAATGCCAAGAGGTCTTTAGGGAGTTTCTCTAAGGAGAAAGCTATGACCAACGAGGCAGGACAGGCGGCTAAAAGAGACAGCAGGATGCCAGCAGAGCCAGCCAGGGCCTACAGGAGCAGAGGAAAACAAGAGGAAGAGAGAAGAGGACAGCCTTAAGCATTCCTTTAAAAGGATTTAAACATTCCTTTAAAAGTCTTCTTTAGTTAACAATGACAAAAAAAACAGGATACATTAAAAGGATACTATATCATGATTTCAAAATTATTTCATTTTAAAACATTCAAATTGACAATGTCTCCTTCTATTTACTCTTATAGCAGAAGATTAGAGTTAACATTTCCTTCAGCAGAGAGATAATCACTGAGAAGTAACACAGGAATATCCAGTTTGATTTACTTATAAATGACAAACTAACTTCTAGAAAATAACTTTAATTAAAAAAAAAAAAAAAGACAAAGTAACTTTGAGCTGTGATTTTACACTATAAGGAAAAATAGACCAGGAACAAGTAACAAATGCATCACCGATTTTACTGAAAGCCCAGTTCCAAAGTCTATTTACAGTACAACATCGTAACGCTGACAAGAGAATCACCCATGGAGGATGCATGTCTAAACTGTTTCCCTGAAACATTTATGTCAAATTCAAATGTCAAAATGTATTTTATCCAAATGTTAGTTCTAGTTCAACCCAATAAAAGAACTGAACAGGCAGTAGGCATGTTGCCTTAGCTGCCAAAGATGTTTAACAAAATATAAAAATTAATTAGGTTTGAGAGGAAAGTTTTATGTGAAAGGCCAATTTAATATTAGCAATAACCATAACTGCTGCATATAGATGGACATCTTCACTCCCACCTCCAGCTTTTTTATTTAGAAAGCTCCAGACAACTGAGCTGTTCGAATCGTATTTGCTGTTACATAAAATAATCTGATACAATTAGAAACTGTGATATTACTTGCAGTTGCAAACAGGATTGTAGTGAAAATGTTATTTCTACATGAGCAACAAATTTGCTTTCAGGAATGCTAGGTGTTTGAAGGAAAGGAAACTAACTAATGTACCAGAGTGCTAGATGGACATGACTAGATTTCCAACTGAAGGTGAAGCCACCAAAGCAACACAAATCTCCCAAAATTGAAAAGGAACAGGAAAACTAGCACCACTCTCTCCTGTCTGTCCTTTCCCCTCCACTTGCGTTTTATTCTCAGGTGTTGCTGCTTAGGAGGGCCTGGTACTGAAGAAGGTACTTCACATAGCTTGTGCTTTTTGATGTTTCCTTTCAGACACCCTCTTTCTTGCCACCGTATCGCCCACCACAACAAATGGATCATTTCTCCTTCCTTCCACTTACTCATCATTGACAAAACTGCTGGGATCCAGTTATAGAAAGGAATTATCCTCAATAGGCACCTTCAGTTAGAACCGTCTGACATTGCAGTCATCTAAATCTAATCCCTTTTCAAGCTGAAATAACCTACTCAAAGGCCCTTTGAGACACACAGCATGTCTATATTCTCTGCCTCTCACGCCCTGAAAACATCAAAAATATGCTGAAGTATCTCCTGTTGCTGTGGCTTCTTTCAATGTCACTCACGCTTTTAAGACTCCCACATAAGTTTTTGATAAGAAAAGTTAAGTGAGTCCAAGCAAGCATAGTCCCCAGTTTCAGTATCGCACAAAATTACTCCCAAGTGAAGATGCAAGACAGGAAGCACTCGCTCCTGCACTGCCAACAGCCTCTAAGAGCTGATAGCCTGAAATCAGGAATAGAAATGACAATTTTATGTAACAG
>NW_009601507.1:0-12494 GCF_000690535.1 Cariama cristata | reverse complement strand
AAAGAGCCCTTGCTTGCTTTACTGACAGACATGTATTTGCTTTTCAGTCCTGGAAGATTCTCAGGCTATCAGACACCTAGAAGTCACCAATGTTTAATTTTCAAATCTCCCTAAAATCCAAGCCATATTGTTTTCTTTTTTTTGTTGTTAAATCAAGGTTTGTAATAGTTGCTCTCCAGGTACTAGGGGAATTTGTTAGCAGTCGTACAAGTAGCAATTTCTTGAGGTTTACTACTCAAAACAAACGTGAATGCATTTTCAGAGGGGAACTTCTATCTAAACTTTGGATCTGCCCACAAGCTTTCATTTTTACCAGATCTCAACAGTATTGATATTTCAAAGAAGAAAAACTTCTCCCCACTAATGACAGTATTTTTGCATATTGCTCACTCCTTTATTTTCTTAAACATTTCTAATTATTGTTTAGAAATACATACAACTCACACATATACACTCTCTAACAGAGATCTAGGATGAAGAATTTAATCCCAAAGGTAACTCTCTGCCAGTTAAAAGCCAATGAAGTTAAGTTACCTAATGTAGAGTGTTAGACAGCCTAATGTAATCTAACCACCTAACCTAAGCTTCTGCTATCAGCATCAGCGATAATAGCACAGTAAGTTAAAATAAATAAATAAATCTTTATATCACATATCTCAACAATAAAGGAAGCCCAGTAAGAGCTGAAATGCAGAACACCAAATTTGGTTTCACAAATAAATAGGTATGAAGTTTGGCAGAACCTCAACTTAAGTAAAAACATATTACTAGCAGTCTCACACAAATGGAAAAATGCTTATTTCTCCTCTAGGTTCCTACAGGATGTCTACTTGCAGACAAAACGCTATCCAAACGTAACCAAGTCAGACTATGTGATAACACTCAGCCTTAGTACCTTACAAATCACAGGATACATCTTGTATTTATATAATTTTAATTTTAATCTGGATGGTCTCAGTATTAGTCACACTATATTTGGACGCTTCCACTTATATTAACTCCCGATCAGATTCCGCAACTAATTCCTGATGGAGTTTTTTTACATAGTGAGGAGTCTCAATGAATTTTCCCAATCTTTACTAGTGAAAATTTACCAATTGCCACAGCTATTTCATGACAAAGTCACTTAAAACACACAAATATATGTTTCTGATGTCTCTTAAGTAAGAAGAGGATAATAGAGTAATATCCCAAACACTGCAAGTATCACTTATTTTAGAAAGGCAATATTGACACAAATCATAAATTAACATTTTCATGGTTTTAATTTACATTCACTCAATATCAAAGATTTTGATAGCATGGCGACACCTCGCTAGCGTGGAGCCATGCTGTTTCATCTCAGGCAATAGGTAAAGGCTAGCAGTATAAAATGCACGGATATGTGTAACAAGAATCACACTGCAGGTTTCCGTAACCAAAGTTCTGCAAATACAAATGACAGGGAGGACTTCCCATGCGCAATTTCACCTATTTTAAATATGGAGTTTCTGGGTCTTTCTACTTTTTCTTATTTTCAGGTCTAAACCCAGTGGTTTTCAAGCTGCGGTTCACAGGCTTCTTCCAAGGGGTTCACAAAGACACAGAAGAAACCAGCCCACTGTCAGTAGGCTTATGGTCTCTGGAGTGAATTCTACATTGCCACCAGTGAATTTTCAACGGTCTACACATCAAAAATGCATCAAAGACCCACTATCATTCAGCTTAGTCACTATCTAACCTCTCTTAGCTTCTGTTTGAGCAGGTAACATGCAAATCTGATTACATTCTATTTCCACTATGAGAGAAATGGACGTGACCACACATGCCATTACTTTAAAGAAAAAAAGCCACCTAGAATTACAGAGACACTGAACCACACATGTTAATTTTGGAAGCTTGTAAAACAGTGCTGCAGCAGCTTACCTGAAGCCTAAGCTTTTCTGGTTTGTTTGAGATCAGTATCAATACCGAGTTTGGAACATTTAAGGTTCACATCATTAAACCTTCACAATCCTAGCTGCATACGGAGCATGACTTATTGTTTGCATGTGGTGCGTCACAGAAACTGACCAAAACCTAACCTTCTAAGCCTTGTGATGAATAGACAGCATTTTAAAACATACTCTGGAGTTACATGGAACAAATGTACTTCAGCTTACTCCACCCCCCAAGAATAAATTAATAAATGTAGTATTGTGAAAAGACTCGTACATGCAGCTCTTGAGAGTCTGTCTCCAATGCTCACTGTGAGCAGCAGTAAGATGTCAGTAGGTCACATTTTTCAGGTCAAGTCCAAACCTCAGTTTTAAGCTTGGACTGTACACCATCCATTCATGCTCACAAATGATTAGGGGAGGGAACTGTTCTCTTGACATAGCCTGCTGCATTAAAAAGACAAGGAAGGCACAGCTCAAATGAGCTCAAATCTGTACAAAGTTCCCATAGACTGTACTTCAGTGCCTCCGTCTAGCAAAAGCACCTTGAAAGTGCCCTGCCCCTTATTCCTTGACTGCACCCTCATTCTTCCTGCACCGCTTCCTCCCCCAGCTACCCAGTTTCCTCAGGCTTCTTGCCTTCCTCCAGACATCCCTAGACCTTGGCCCCACTCAGACACCTCTTAGCAAAAGACTCCTCACCTTCTCCTGCCAAGAAGTACAAGATAGCACACACAGTACAGAGACCTGTGCGCAACCTTTCAGACATAGACAACGACTTGAAAGTTTCATCCTTTGGTATCTCTACTGATACTTCAAATATCATGTGAGCAAGTCAAAAGCCATCAGGAGCAAAGGTAGTTTGGTGGCCCTTCAGAGAAAGAAGGATGTCAGATCGAATAAGAACACTGATTCTGGGAGAAGTGAGCATCTTATAATATCACCTTATGTTATGTCCATTCCGCTAAATAAGATCTTTCTGAAAATCTTTCTTTGAAGTTAAACTGCGAAGAATCTTGTGGTGTTGATCAAATGGCACAGAAAAACTTTAAAAGTTGTAACCACATTAAACAATAACCTAAATCATTTCAGTCTGAAAAGCTTATTTTTAGCCTGTTAGGTACCCCACTCCTCAAAAATATCAGACAGCCAAATGAACTATTTTTGTTTTACTGTAGCAATCTAGCAAATTTAAGATCTAGTAATCCATTTTTCCTTCGAACTATTAAATCCTTCTTCATTTCTGAGCTTTGAAAGTAGCTGTGAACAAGAGACTTTAGGCCAGAGTAATTTTCATTGTCACCATAGAAAGCTCTTAATAAAGGAGACTGCATTGGAAACGCTGACCAGCATACAATGTTAAGTGATAAAAATAGTGTTTTAAAGACTTCTACTACTGAGTCAAACACACCCCAAAAATAAAATCCCCTACTCACAGTATAGTTTTAGTAGTTCTATGCTGACCATTAAAATCACTGCTATAAATATTTGGTAAAAATCTGATTTCATTTTAAGTGAGCTTTAGGAACAAAACACCCCGTCTTGCTCTGTGAATATACTGCATGCAGTACACACATTCCAAAACTGCTCCCAGAGGACCCGATGGGCACACTCCGTGCAGGAACAGTAGCACTTGCTCATTGCATATCCTTTGTCTGGAGTCTCTCAATAACCTTTAACCTTTCCAACATGTTCTCGCTTTGTGTTTGTAAATATTTTTGGATGGTTCTCCCTCTTCACCTGGCTTCTGTTGTACTGCAATACCAGAAGTCTCCTAGCTGATCATCTTAAAAAAAAAAAAAAAAAGGTATGTTTTATTTACTTGAAAATAGCAAAGATCTACAAGAAAACAGCCTATGTACAAATTACTGCTCAGTGGGGAGCATAAAATAAAATTGAAAACAAAGAAGTCATTCTGCAACCCTAAATATAACAAATTACTTTGCTGTTAAAAAACAATGGGGGGGAGAGGAGTGTATTTGAGATCTGTACATTTCTAATTGAAGAGTATGCCAAGTTGCCCTTGAACATATTGTCACATGCTTAATGGCTTTTCATCCTAAAATCTTCCCTAATTTCACAGAAGTGATTTTTTTTGTTCATCTGTTTAGTATCCTTTAAAGGTCTGAAGAGATTTACATATTGAGAATACATCACTTGTAAAATCACTGCCTGATATTACTGATATTTCTCTTAGAGAAAGCATAGAAGGGAAGTTGCATGAATAACTTCCCTCTCTCCCCCAGAACTGTTTTCCCATAGATTGCTCTGGACTCAAGTCAAACAATATGCCTCAGTGTTCTGGAAAAATGCACTTTTTCCTCAAGATTTAGATTTCTTTTGCTAGTTACATTTACTTCCTGACCCTCTGCCTTCATATTGCTAAAGTCTAGACTCCACACATATCTTATTCTTTTTCTGAACCTCAAGAAATTCATAATCTCTTTAACTATATTGACATACCCCCAATTAGTCCTTGTTCTCATCTTTAAAACTGTGAAGTTATTTCTCTGAAATAGAATTCAAAGATGGTTCCACAATTACATTAATTGTATTGCTTATAAAGTTTGTTTTAAAGTTTCAAAGTCATGCTATACAAGTCAGAAATCATCATCTCCCATTTCACCTGTCCCACTGTAACTTCACTGCTTACCCATTTCTTTTCCTTCCCTCAGAAAAACACGGCTAGAGATGGTACTAATGTCTACAGTAAACTCATAAAATAAGCGACAGAGCTAGGTCAGAGGGGAATCTTTGCTTTCCTGGACTGCTTCAAAATCTAAGATGACTTCTGAATTTCCCCTTTTGAAAATAGTTTCAATTCAGCTCAACATAGATACCAGGAACAAACATCAGATACTATTTTAAATGTGGATACTTACTACAGTCTATGTTGTGCCAAACAACAGACTAATTACTAAAGTAATGAATAATCAGAAAAGAAGTCTCTATGCGGAGTGAGGTTCCAACTTACAGGACTGTCTCCTGTAAATATACACAAAATGATTATTCATTTGAAGTGTGCGTGATCATGAGTTCTAATTCATCTGTGGTATATAATCACAACAGAAAGTAACTTTTAGGTAAGAGACAGAAGAAACTTTGGCTGGAAATCACTACATAATTTAAAATGTTTTGATTGACTATGTCCTCTTCACGCACATTTTAAACCTGTTTGTTCCTCAAATTATTTCTTCATCATTTAGGACTTCTCATGGCTCCACAAGAGCTTGAAAGAGATGAAAGCAGAACAAAGGCTCTACAGTGCATGTTTCAGACATGTGCATTGTTTCCACCGAATATGTATTACTTTTGCCAAAACTTTCCAAAATACTTTCTACCTTCTGTATCAGACATCTAATGACTTCAGGTGTGTAGGCGTGTATACATAAATGTGTCATTAATAAGAGTTATATCTCTTAACAGACAACAATAACAGCTTAAAGAAAATATAATCAAAAAGAAATGGGAATAAAGTTTCCTATATCCCTACCCCTTTTTGTACTCTCAACAGACTTGAAACAACTGCATTAATGCAGCAAGCAATAGCTTGTAAAAGGATGCAAACCAGCTGAAACATTTGACAGACAGTGTTAAATACCAGAGGATTCATATCAACCACTTTATTTGAAAAGGTGCTTTGATGTTGGCTATCTTTCATGTACCTCTTTCATGGCACATTAATAAGGAAAACTGAGATGGGGTAAATTAAGTCTCAAGGTCAAATCTAGAGTTACAGCACTGTGGGTACCTGATGAAATACGGATTAATGCTGCATGAGCACTGAATAAATAAAACCACTTCTGTTAACCACTCAAACAAGTTTTACAAGTAGTTCTGAACTTTATTCGGCAACTAGACTTCAGACATCTTAATCCCCCCACACTGCTTTGAAAGCTAATTATCATAATGTGAACCTGAATGTTAGGTCCCTTTCAAACTGCGAGTGCTATGAAGCAGAAAAGTAATAGGAATTAAGCTAGTGTAACATTAGAAATGTAGAGGCATGGAACTTGAAAGTGGCATTTGTAAAAGCTGAGAGAGTATAATGTAGATATTCAACAACATAAAACACACATTTAAATTGAAAAGGATATTTGAAGCATGTGCAGACACCTATAAAATACAAGCGGACCTAAAATCCTGTAGAACAAACATTTCCAAATCAATTTCTTGCCACCAAGGTCCAACTTCAAAAAGGTATTAAACAGTCCTATTCTACCTTAGCAGAACATTTCTAAGTATTCTAAAGCAGACAATTTAAACATTAAAGAAAATTCAATGAGAACTTTACGAGACATTACAGGCTTTCCCCTATTTGTCACAGTACAGAAGTGTTTGAACTTAAACAGCAGTAAATTATTAATTACGTTGCTTATAAAGTCTCAAGAGCAAGAAAAGGTTTTGCTGAAAGTGGCAGAAAAGGATTTTGTATCAAGTTTAAAACCAAGTATAACAGAAATTAAACACCAAGCCATCTAAAAAACAACAACAACAACAACAACATACACTTGCCTGGCTACATTCTTTACTGCTTGTTGAAAGCGATTAACAATTAATGATACCTATTAAATTTTCTTTTAAATGAGCTGAAATACTTTATTCTGAACGTGCATTAATGTAACAAGCACATAAGAAAAGTCAGATCAGTAAGAATGTTTGTATTGTGACAATGAAACTACTGAGGCTGAAAGAAAAATTGTGATTTTATTTTTCCCAATATGATGATTGAGCTGTTCATGTTGTCCTGCTCTAGCATAGTTCACCTGTCATTCAAACAGCTTTCATTTCCAAGGTGCCTACAACCAACAGCAATCAAAGAAAAACAGCTGCAGTGATTGAAATACAGAATGAGATTCCCGAAATATTTTTTCAAGATTTTAATTTAATCCAAAAAGGCCAATGAAATCCTAAAAGTTCATCATCTGCCATGTTAATGCTGAACACAGTGTTGTTTCATTTACGTTTCTGGTTCTGTTAAAACAAATACACTTGTCTAAAACAGAACATCTGTTTTGGTTATAATACTATGTATCTTTGGCAAGAACTCACAATAGAACTAACATAAATAATCAAGAATATTTAGTGAACCTTGTAACAAAAACTGATTTGTAACAAAAAACCTGGAGACTAGATACGACTGTCTCTGGGCTCTAGTCCAGTCCTAATATAAGTCAACAAACATAGCTCTAAAAGGGAAACTACATTTTAAAAAAAAAAAAAGTAAGTCCTGCAGTTATTTAGATTGGATGCAGGTATCTGAAAGAATGTTGGTTACAAAACTAGTGAAAAATATTTGCTTTAAATAAAAAACTGTCAAACTGAGTCCAGACAGGTTTTAAAGCCACACACAAAAAAAAAAATAATCACGCTGTATGCCTCATTTCCTACTACTGTCCTTCACTGATTTGTCTTATCTTTGGAAAACTTCAGAAAAAACTATACTTAATTTGTACTTGCCACTGCCGAGGATTTATTTTAATTGCTTGCTTTTCGTATATTTATTAGCACTAAAAAATACCAAGCAGTCATCAAATAAAATATTGTAACATTTAAAAGAAACTGAAATGAAGACACTGAAATGAAGAAAAGTATTTTGGAAGTCTCTTTTGATACTGATACAACTGAAATATTTTAAAGTGAGAATCAGCTAATTTGATTCTTGCTACACAACTAAAAGAAGGTGAAATGGTGTTCTCATGTAAGTCTGTAGTTAAGCGTGTGCTGATACTGAAATCAAGGAATAATTTCATGCGTAATTCTGAAATTGTTTTACAGGAGTTTAGTAGTAGAGAAACGATGTCAGCATACTTCAGTATGTACTGCACATACACGCAATCCATTAAGTGTTCAGCTGCTTATTATCATTTACCTTCATTAGAGTGCATACCTGTCCAGATTATTTGTGCATGCATCAACTGCACATACCCTCTCTCTAAAATTACAGACTATTACTGTCTCATTTCCCTGGAAATGCATGATCCAAGTTCCATATGATGAACTGGACATAAAAGTATGAACAGATTTTTATTTTTTTATAATAACTTCTGATCCTATTCTCCAATTCTAATAAAAAAGTAAGTAATATCATATTACACGCTTTATTTGCCAAGGAAGTCGAAGTCTGTAATACCTCTCTACCAGCCACCTTTCTGAATGACAGTTTAAGAAGTTGTTTGGGATTTTGGTTTTATAGCACTATAGAACAATCCAGTCTCATCTGCCAAGCCACTTTACATTTGGAGTCCTTTAAGAAAAAAATTGTGAATGCAAATACAATTGGCAATTCTCTGAAACTTGCACACAGCAATGAACTGAGCTCTGTTTTGCTGGGCAACGATTTCTGCCTCCATGCAGCTCAGTGCATCACTGCAAGAAGCTGAATGCTTGGGAAATGGTATCATGTTAGATGCAACTGACTCATTCTGTTACAGTTTAGGTACTGGAGGGTCTTTATTTTGTTGGGGTTTTTTTGTTTTGGTTTGGTTTTTTTCTCCCACAGTTCAAACACTAAATTGATTTGTAAATCCATTTTTTAGTTACAACTGCAACCTGCTGAAGCAGATCTTCTTTAAAAATGAACTGTTCCAACATTACTTGTTTCTTAGAGATTTTAATGGAAAAACGATCTATAAAGATCACTTGATCCAAAAGCATACCATGGGTTTCCACAGAACGCATTAGAGATCTGTGTTCAGCCTATGTATAAACAAAACCATCATATTTTCTCCTGTCATGAGAAAACAACATAATCAAGGGAGGACTTCGAACATGAAACAAAATTTGTGATCTGAGAGCACATGCTCCGGGGGACTTTTTTTATTTAAAAAAAGAGGATCAGCGGAATACATTCTTCTAAGTCATTTTTCATAGTTCCCCTCAAAAGGTATAGCAGTTCTCACAACATATGCCTACTGTCTCCTATTGCTCAAATGATAATTCTGTGCTAATTGCTCCTCATTCATATCACTTACATTTTTGAACTCAGACTGACATAAATTCCAGGCATTTCATTGGATTATCAGAAGTGGAAGGGTGGATGCCTGGACTCATCGTTCCTTTCTGTTACTAACAAATAGCAAGGAGATTAAGGAGAAAGTTTTCTGGAGCTAGAAAACAAAGAGTAGCCACCTTGCAGGATTCAGCAGCATGGCTGGGAAACCCCAGTACTGGATAATGCAATGAGATGCACATAAAAACTAGTTTAGCAGAAAGGGAAACAAGGGAACCCCAATCTTCAAGAAAGAAACTCAGTCAAGACTGTCAAAGTGTGAAGAGGGACACAAGGACTGCAAGTCCAGCTTATTTATAAACTTACATAAATGCACACACAAACAGCAGTCTGCAAAGTTCAACAGCATCAAATGTCACCTACAGCATGAAGTAAAAAAAAATTACATTCTTCTGATTTTTATTTTAATATGCAGTACCTCAGTGTTCTGCATACAAGTTCTGAGGCAGGGACTAGCTCTTCACCATATATGAGCACAGCACAAGAAAACCATTAGCAATATAAATACATACTGGAAGCAAAAAGTCTTTTCATTATGCTGATTTTCACTTCCAGGAACTAATCTGGCAGGTTAAGCAACTGCATTTATATATTTTTCCTACAAATATCACAACAAGTTTCGGAAACAGTGAAAGGCTAAAAAATTATCTGCCACTACTAGAAAAAACAACCAACTTGATAACCTGACCTCTGCGTTAGAGTATTTATACTAATTTCTCTTTCACAAGAGCTTTTATCAGTTCCAAGGACTTGGAAGCCCTACTGTTCCCCCACCCAGAAAATCAATACTGATAATTATTTTGCAAATTCTGTAATCTTGAACTATAAACAGGGAGAAAATATTAAAGCAAAAGAGGAAAACACAGCAAGAAAACCATCCATCACAGTATTATATAAATAATTTTTTTCTGTGTAAACTAAATAGTTATTTACATTTTGTAGCATATGATGAATAAATAAATAAAATCACTTTTACTCTTTCAGACAAAGTGCTTATGTCAACATAATGGATTTTTAAACTATATGAAGTGAACAACAGTGAAATTTAATATTTGCCAAAAACCACACAATAAGAAGTGTTTTCAGTTCTCTACAGTCATTAAAAATCCACTGGTTTTGGGTTGGTTTCAGGAAAGAGGATGCCTAATTCTTCAGAAGCTTGAACAGCCTCCTTCTTTTACAAATAACTAAAATCAGGAAAACTCTACTATGTCTCCTGGAATTAAAAGGAGATTTAAGTATCAGATCTTGTGCAAATTTACTTAGAAATCTTAGAAACAAAGAACAAGTGCAATTAAATGATAGCATAAATTATTAGGAGTAATACATTTGTTGACCATTTCTGTAAGACAACTTCCTAATCTATGGAGAAAAGGCTCCATTAAATGTATATACAGTAGTTTGAACAGAGAAAGGCCATAACTTTTTCAAAAATGTAGATAACTTATTTCAGTATGTCAAGATAGTGAAAACTAAATACTGCTGTTAAACTTCAGCACAAAAGATAATCCAAGCTAAATCATCAAAAATACTTTAAAAAAAAAGTTGTGAATTAAAAAAAAAACCAACAAAACAAAAAACCACAGTTCTGCATGGGAGAAAAGAAAGTGATACAGTACAGTTTCCATCCAAACCAACAGCAAAATATTTTAGTTTGAATTCAACAAACTAATGGATAAAATTTGAAGTTTAAAGAGGATAAGTACCTTCACTGCCTTCTGCTAGGTATTAAACAAAATATTTATTTCCGGACCATTTAATACCCATAGGATGAGCAAGCATTCCATACCGTAGTCAGACAACACAAGCTTTATCATTTGCATTTAAAACTCATTTATCAAGAAATAAACAGACTATGCCAAACAGGTCCTTGGCTGTTTGAGCAGCTATTCTCGCATACTTTGTTACAATGATAACAGCAACAGAGTGAATCTCAGGAAGAGAACATAAAATGCTTCAGTGAGTCTCTTACTGACTCAGGAGAATTACTTTCATGCTCCAAAGAGCTACAGCCATTTTCCTTTCGCTAGGAGGATGCGTCAAGCTTGACTCAAAGACAGACCAGGCAACAAAAAGAAATATTTCAAAAAATTACATTTAAAACTACCTGTTAAGTTAAAATATACTGAACAGATTAATATCCCAGCAAGCAAAGCCATCTTACCAGTAAACAACATCCAGTGGTGCAAAATATTTCTTCATAATTAAGTCAGCAAAGTAAGCTTCTGTTTCTCTGCAGGCCGTGCCATTGCCAATCACGACAGTGCTACAGCTTTGCAAGGGGTAAAAACATGAACAATTATTCTTAATTATTCTTTTAGACTTTTTCATATGTAGCATTCAATCCACAACAATGACCAATCCATCTTATTTTATATAACACAAGGCCCAGACTTACTGAGAACACATTCCTAGTAATATCACATTGTGTTTAACAGGTTTTCAATGTGACAGTTCAAGAGATGAGTCAAAATTTTCACTTATTTGTAATGGAATTGAACAGTGGTAATATCTGTAGAAAAACCAAAAATGATACTTCATATTCATAAAAGAAATCTAATGTTATTTACAGTCATCAAACCCTTTCACCTCATATTTTCCTCATCTGTTATGAGTCATGAAAAAGGGCAGAAGCCCAAGCAATCAGAATCTTAATACCTTAATGGGAACATCATAGTTTGCAACAGCTTGCAAGGTCATTGCCTCTGACTGCCCTCACCACAGCCAGTCAGCCATCAAATCACCTTGTTTAAAGCCAGTCTAATGCTTAAAGACAAACTGGACTCTATGCTGTGGCACTTCAGCAGCTGACTCAGTAGACCAGATGTCTGTCCACAGGGGATCCCAAAATAGTTGGATACAATAACCTTTTAATCCTGCTGCCCCTATTTGCAAGTCCATCTGGAGATCTATCTGAGCAGGATTTCCTTCGCTTAATAAAAGTCTTCCAAAAACTAAATGTGGCTTTTGGAACAGGGAAAGATCGATGAGCGGTTTGGGGGTTGTGGGGAGGTAGGAAGAGTGAGGCTAAACTTATTCCTTAGCTGAATGTTAATTTCTATTCCTAAAAATAAAAGGATTGACAGAGCTTTATGGGGATACATTCATAGCATGCAGTCTTAGTCATAGCCATGGCTTGATTTCACACGCTTCTAACATATACACAGCGTAAAAGCATGAACATAGACTAAAAGAAAAATAAGCTCTGCACTACATAAAAAAGAATAATTCCAGTTAAATCAGTAGAATTCTTATTTCACCCAAAAGTAAGTATTTATATAGTGAAGATTTTCATTACGTTTGGTAAGAAAGAGTAATAAATGGAAGTCTCTTTAGCATACTTGTACTGCAGCAGAAGCCTCTTTATCTTCTCAGCTTCACGAAATCCTTGACCAGAATGCAAGTAAACAACATCGGTGTGGAGTATCTGACCTAGAACAATGAAAGGCGAAGCCATTTGATAAAAAAAGGACCCAAAAGCTATATCCTGCAGAACTACTCCAGTTAATTTGATGACTCACAAAGAAAGCTTCTTAATAAGTGTCCTGGTTTGGCTAAAACAGGAC
>NW_009601506.1:298-2054 GCF_000690535.1 Cariama cristata | reverse complement strand
TATAAGAAAACTATATTATGAGAAAATACTGTTTATATATTACAATATATAATATAATAATACATTACATGTACCTCGGTAGTGCTCAGGTGACACTTTATGCGTGACATCTTTTAAAGAAAAACTTTCAAATCTGAACAGTGCAATAGAAGTTAATAGCTTTATCCCGCCACAGTTTTTGCTTTACTGGGCAGTGACTTCATGTTTGTATTCCAGACTTTTTCCCTCAGGTAAAGACGGAGGTCTAAAATTATCAAGTGCTTCAGTAATGTGGCTGTATAGAGCTTCAGAGGTGGCAATGTTGTGCCCAACGGAGCAACGCCTCTCAACAGAAGTTTTGTGGAAGCATTTACCTGAGAACAAGCAGTCCTTCAGTGAGACAAGAGGGACCAGGAGGAACAACAGCCGAAGCAGGGACTCAGTGCAAAAGCATGGATGCCCAACCTCACTGAAGCCAGAGGTCTTGTAATCTCTGATCTCTGAAATAATATGCAAGTATGATGTCGTAACCATGTTGGAAGTAGACTGGTACCCACTTTTTAGGAATGGGTCTTACCTTAAAACTGCTAAAAGGCTGATGAATTTTCACCTTTGTCTGCAGACTTGGTTGACCTTTAAAAAGGTTTCTCTTCAGTAGGACCTGGCCCCTGGGAGTCCCACTGGGCTCAGAGTCCACCACCAAGTGCTGCAAGGACCTTCTCCTTGTACTGTTGCGAGTGGGTGAAAGGTTGGACTGTAAGTGCCCAGGGAAGGCTAGGCTAAAACAATCTCCTGGTAAATCTGCTACTGGCAAAATGGTAGGATTCAGTGGTACAGGAGGACAAACTAAATGGAGAGTAAAATTTACTAACAAGAAGTAGATGGTTCACAGTAAACACTAGAGTAGGTAGGTTTCTGAACTGTAAAGGTACCATTGAAGGACAGTTCCCAGACTGCAGGATGTAATCTTGATCACTAGATGGACTCAGTAAAAACACACTGCCTGCAATACACAGCTATACCATTGCATGAAGTGTGTTATAGGCCCCTTTGTAATTGCAAGAAATTCTGTATTTTCTTACTGTACTGCAAAGAGCTTTGTCTATCTTGTGTGTCAATTATAGCTGTAGACATTTCTATTTAAGCCTTTAAACCACAAGAAAATATTTTAAGTAAAACTTGTTTTACTTAAAATACAGGCGTCATTATAGTGGAGGTCTACTACAGGCCACCCAACCAGGAAGACTGGGTGGATAAGTCCCTTTATAGATAGGTAGGAGCAGTATCATGTTCACACACCCTGGTTCTCATGGGAGACTTCAACCACCCTGATATCTGTTGGAGGGACAACACAGCAGGGCATAAGCAATCCAAGAGGTTCCTGGAATGCGTGGATGATAAATTCCTTCTCCAAGTGATAGAGAAGCCAACAAGGAGAGGTGCTGTGCTGGTGGGGAATGTGAAGCTCAAGGGCAGGCTTGGTTGCAGTGACCATGAAATGGTGGAGTTCAAGATCCTTAGGGCAGCAAGGAGGGTGCACAGCAAGCTCACTACCCTGGGCTTCAGGAGGGCAGACTTAGGCCTCTTCAGCGATCTGCTTGGTAGAGTACCATGGGATAAAGCCCTGGAGGGAAGAGGGGCTCAAGAAAGCTGGTTAGTATTCAAGGATCACCTCCTCCAAGCTCAGGAGCAATGTGTCCCAACCAAGAGAAATTTGCGCAAAAAGGCCAAAAGGCCTGCATGGATGAACAAGGAGCTCCTGGACAACCTCAAAAAC
>NW_009601506.1:0-225 GCF_000690535.1 Cariama cristata | reverse complement strand
TGCCCGAGCAGCCAGCGATCAGGGTAGGGAAGCTAAAGCCCTGATAGAATTAAATCTGGCCAGGGACTTCAAGGGCAACAAGAAAAATTTCTATAGGTACTTCGGTGATAAAGGAAAGACTAGGGAAATATGGGCCCTCACCGGAGGGAAACAGGAGACCTGGTTACCCGGGACACGGAGAAAGCTGATGTACTCCATGACTTTTTTGCCTCAGTCTTCACCAAC
>NW_009601505.1:5953-6156 GCF_000690535.1 Cariama cristata | reverse complement strand
TCTCCGTGCCGCGAGCTCTGCCTGGGCTGCAGCGAGTGTGGCCTGCGGTTGGGCAGCCATGGCCGGGGCGAGCCGACGGCGCTGCACCGACGCCAGTGCCGCCGAACCATGCTCTGCCAGTGCTGCCGAGCCGCACTCCCACCAGCACTCCACTCGCCTACGGCAGTTTATGGTGCGGGAGGGACAGGGTGCACTCGGGCCCC
>NW_009601505.1:5173-5841 GCF_000690535.1 Cariama cristata | reverse complement strand
TGGAGCTGGCCCAGATCTGAGTGGTCCTGGTGGACCGGCTCTGTGTTGGGAAAGACCAGATCCAATAGCCCTAGCTGGACCCCGGCAGCCCCAGCTGGACCCTGGCCACCCAGGAAGCACTCTGGGATGCTGGGCTCCCTCTTGGGAGCTGCTGCCCTGCTGGTTTGGCACTAAATTTCCTTGGGAGTTAATGAAAAAGATAAAAACCCCACATCTTGCTGTAAAACTCAGAAGAATAAACAGGGAGGGGATGAAAGACTGTTGGTGTGCAATTGATCTGCTGACTCAGCTGCCTCTCCGGAGGATGGAGGAAAATCCTCCGGCTACAGAACTGTCGAGCAGTTGGGAGCCCGGTGGTGGCCCTGCCGGCACCAAGCAGGGGGACCAGCCCAGCCCCAGCCCTAGCCTGGCTCAGCATGCCGGGGCAGATGCTCGTCTCACACATGTAGCGAAGGCGTGGGGCCTCAGCTCACAACCCGGTGGCTGCACCCACCCCTGCTCCAGCAAAACTTTATTGTTTTCTGCAAAGAAAAAAAGAAAAAAAATCATTTGGGGAATAGATGGAAAAAGGAGATAGCGTCAGGCAGTCATGGCCTGTTCTCCACCTGTTGTTATTTTGGTCTGGCCCAATCAACCTGCTAGCCAGGCTGGAGCCAGAGACCATCTGG
>NW_009601505.1:4262-5067 GCF_000690535.1 Cariama cristata | reverse complement strand
GCGGAGAGCAGCCCACCGACCGCATTTGGAGTTCTCATCAGCGGGGCTGGGAACACGCGCCCTCCTCCCGGCACCCTGCCCACCCTGCCTGGAGCCCCCCGCGGGCAGGCGGCTTGGGAAGATGCTCGAGGGAGCGGGAAGGCTGCTGCGGCAAAATGTGGCAATCCAGCTCGTCCTACGGTGATGGGCACCCACCCCCAGGCTGGGGCAGCCCACCCATCCCTCCCTGCCCTGGCTCCTCCCGTTTGCAGTGGTCCTCTATTTTTATAGCTAGCTGCAATTAAAAAGTGAAATAGTATCGGTGAGTCTGATTTCAGCGGGAATTAGAAAGCGAGCCTCAGCGCCAAAGGCAGCGGGTACGAACCCCGACAAGCTGGCTGCGAGCTTTGGTGAGCTCCTTCTGCGGGCGTGCGGTTAGAGGAATGCACTGCACGGCTCTGAGTCGCTGCTGCGGGACCGGAGCTGTGTCCAGCCCTTCCCCGGGAGCAGAAAGGCTCTGGTGGTGCTTTGGGTTGGGCCCCAGGTTTGGGGAAAACCCTCCCCAAAGGGCTGCCCTCCCCTCTGCACTGCTTTCCAACCTCCCACCTCCTGGACATCGCTTATCGAAGCAGCTCTGTGTCCTCCATGTAGCAAAGGGTAAGTGAAACCAGAGCCAAAATTCAAGCCACATTGGACCTTGCTGACCCACACCGGGCAGGGGACATTTGGCTGGTTTCAGCCTTGCCTCGCCTGCTGGGCAGCGGTTTAATTAGAGAGGTGTGAATAATGAATTATCCGTGACTCTGAGCCAGCCGTGGAAAATTCA
>NW_009601505.1:3900-4205 GCF_000690535.1 Cariama cristata | reverse complement strand
GAGGGGGAGAAAGAAAAGCCAGACTGCATCTTGGTGGGGGCTGAAGAGCGGCTGGAGGTGACGCTGTGTGGTGCGGCCCCGAGCCCGGTTGGTGCTGGCTGCTGGTGCGTGGGGAAAAGGGATGCTCGGCCCCTCCGTGTGTGAGCCTGGGCTGGAGCTGCCAGGCCAGAGTGATGGATGCTCCCCACTCCCACCTCACTCCCCACTGGTGAGCGAGCGGCTGGGTGGGCAGGGGTGGTGAGTGCAGCCATGGCCAGCAGCTGGCGGGGACGGTGGGGCCTTCCATGCGGGGTTACACTCCCTGG
>NW_009601505.1:3507-3770 GCF_000690535.1 Cariama cristata | reverse complement strand
AGGGCAAGGGGAGGCCCCGTCTGCAGCCCCACGGCATGCGTGGAGTGGACCCAAACTCTTCTTGCAAATGGGGCTGCTGGGATTTATAGCGACAGCTTTGGTAAACACTTGCTTCACCCCAGCACAAGGGGATTTAATCCCTGAAAGGGCCCTGGCCTTGGGCCTGAAGGAGCTCTTTTTGCTGTGTTTGTCTTTGTCCCTCCTCTGGTTTACCTGCTCGACCTCGCTAAGCTCTGGCCCTGAGTTTGCTGCCGCTGCTATTG
>NW_009601505.1:0-3413 GCF_000690535.1 Cariama cristata | reverse complement strand
TAGCCACCGCTGGGCACAGCTGGGCAGGATGCTCTGGGCAAGGCTTCCCAGCACCAGCACCGCACTTCTTCCCTCCAGGTCCAGCCCTGACCTGGCTGTGAGGGTGGCAGCTCCCTTCCCTCCTCCCCTCACCTGCCCCGCAGTGATGCTCGTCCTGTTCCTGCGTGCCTGGGCAGGGATGCTGGGAAAGACGCAGCTTCCACCACCCCCCCCCGCCCCGCCCCAATGCAGGCAGGATTTTTGATGGAAAAAAAATCACTTTTAATTTAAAAAAAAGACACTTTAATCGGCTGCTGATAACGAGGGGGAGCCATGCGCTGCTGCTGGGGCTGAAGGCTTTGAAACGGGCAGAAAATAGACCTGTCACGTCTTTTGTCTGGGGCCAGCTCTGCTCATTGATCTCTCTATCAGATGAGTAAACCGATACATATTAACCCGGAGCCAAAGCAAACATATCCTGAGTGTTGAAGAAGTTCAGATAAGTCCTTTTCTCCTCCCAGTGAAGCTGGAGCTGAAGCCTTGGGTGGGGGGAGCCAAGTGGTCCCAGGCCTGGGGCTTGCTTAGAGCACGTGGCTGTGTGTGCCTCGGTTTCCCTTGCCCTGGGGAGGGTCAGGGAACCCTCCGCCATGGAGTCATCCCAGGGGGGTCCAGTCCCCACCCCTGAGCCTGCCGGCTGCCATCGCTCATCTGCCCCAGGGGACGTGTGCCATGGGAGCACACCAGTCCTCCCATCATCAGCCCCCTCCGCTTGGTGGGATTATTCAATTAACATCCCCCCTAGTTTGTAAAAGGAAGGGCCACTGGCTGATAAACCCATGTGAAAGGACGGGCGATAACAGCAGGTAGCACCGCAGATAAACCCTCCTGCCACCCCCAGCGCCAGCGTGGGGCTCCCTCGGCAGCCCCAGCACGCCCTTACCTGCAGCTCCCTACTCCCTCCGTGGACTGCAGGTACCGCAAGGGATTATCAACCCCCCTACTAGACTATAACTTCTTATAAAATTATGATTAAAACCTATTATGCAAATAGATTGTGAAAGTAAATTGTGCTTCAGGGAAGTTAAATACTTGAAAACATGGAAAAGACCTGTGGCTGATTCAGTTACTGGCCATGGACAATAAGCACTTTGGCCGCGGCAGTGGGACTGACCTGGGTTTCTTCTCCCTTGGTACTAAGTGAGCATCACCTGGGTTTTGGGGGACATTTCTGGGGTGCTGGGATCCACCTGCCTGAGCAGTCAGAAGCAAAACTCTTCACCAGGACATGAGCGTTTTGGTGCTTTTTCCCTGGGAGAGAGTTGAAATGACTCATGCTGATAGGGGTTTTTGGTAGGATGATGCCCATGTCTGATTTTTTTAATAAGCTTCAAAGTTTCATTTCCACATGATTGTCTTGGTGAATTTTGCTTCAATTTTTATATTAAGAGCTGTACTAGATACTTCTGCTTCAAAATTTCTATTAAATGGTGTGCTAAATACATTGTGAATGCAATATATTACTTGGACATGGTCATTTGGATGGTACAAAGTTCAATTTTATATAAATTGCAGGCTAGGAATGAGGAGGGTGCACCCCTGCAGTGCCACATGGAGATCTCATCCCCTCCACCATTCCCACTGCTGGCTAGCCCTGGTTGTGGTGGTTGTGGTACTTCATCAAGGACAGAGGTGGGGAGGAGAAGGGAAGTGACTCGTCTCTGTCACCGCCAGGCTGTGTGTCGCTGGGGACGCCGGGAAGCCATCTGCCTCCGGCTTGGTGAGCGGCCGGCCCTGCTCACCCTGTCCAGCTGCTCCCAACCCAGCACTGCCTTTCTGTCGAGCAAATAAAACCAAGACACCCATGAGCTAACTCAATAGACACCGCTCTGCTATGGGTGGGTGGGAAGCCTTCAGGTGAGGGGAGCCAGTGAGCGGGACCACCGTTGGTGCCAGGTTTGGGTTGCACCTTGCAAAGGCCGGGTGGGAACCGGAGGAAACCACGGCGGCTGTCGGCCGTGTCCGGGAGCGGGGAGAGGAAGCCAGGGCAGCCCCAGCGCCGTGACCTTTCCTCCCTCCGGGAATGTGCTGCCTCAGCGGGAAATGCCTGGGGCTCTCCCGGCTGATGGGGTGCTGCTCCCCGCGACTGCTGCCGGCTGCGGGAGCCTGGCGGGTCCAGGGAAGAGGATCGGAGAAGTCCCGGCCAAGGGCATCCTCTGCAGGGGCTTTGGAGAGGAGGGATAACCTCGCTGCACAGCGGCTCACCCCCAGCAGCTGCAGCAACCGCACACCGAGTCATTTGATTTCTCACGTGGGTAAAAGAAAAGGGATCTGGAGTGAGCCGTGGTGCAGAACAACCCACCCTGTGGGTCAGGCTAGCTCTCATATCCCACAGTGGGGTTTTCTGTCTTCCGAGTCCCGGTAACTAACATTTAGCTTTTTTTAAGTGGTGAGGAAGTTACTTGGGAAATTGGGGCAAAGGATGGGAAAAGCTGACATCGAATCGTGGTTTCTGTTCTCTATCCACACAGGGATGCATTTCTGGGGAAAAGCAGCATCCCACTCAGGGTGTGGAGCTGCTGGCCCCACTGCAGGCACCTGGGCAGCCCACGGAGCTGCTCTGCGTCCCCCAGACCCTGCCTGCTCCTGAGTTAGAAGTGGGCTTGAAATACAGGGTTGCCAAAAGGACAGAGAGCCTGGCTCAGCTGGGGGCAGGGGGAGATCCTGTGCTCGAGTGCTGCAGAGCAAGGCTTCAGTCCCAGCTGCGTAGGACAGCGTGGTGCAGGGATGGGAACCATGCTGTAAAATCGGTGTGTTCCCCTCTAACTACAAAACACAATGCTTGCTCAAGGAACAGCCCATGCTCGCTCAAAACTCAGCCCAGGTGACTCCGTAATGGGATCCAGGTTTCCGCTGAGTGTGGCTGGAGGTTGCCAGAAGTTCAAGCCAGGCTGGGGTTCAGGTTTGTGATGAAACCCGTGAGTCTGGGGGCTGCGCGCAGCGACTGAGCACAGAGACTCCACCGCTGCTGCCTCCGCTTGCTAAGGATAAACTTGGAAAGGGTTTTGGTTAGCGTGGCACTGCTGTGGTTGGTGGCAACAGGAGGGGGATGCGGTTCAATGGCAGCAGGATCAGTCCCCGTAGGTGACAGACCAGGAGGAGCCCTGGTGTGCACGCAGCAGAAGACACCCTGCATAGGAAACAAGAGCCTGTTCTGGTGAGGAAACGGTGCAAATGCTATTTATTTGCAGAGTTTTGTTTTCATTAACTCCAGCGTGAGTCAAACCCTTCCTGCCAGCGTTTTGCCCGGCACGGTGCCTCCGGCTGGCACGGCCACTTTGCAAACCCTTCTTTTCTTGGCGGGTGGAAGCTGCGCAATGGGGCGGGCGCAGGAAGGCAGAACAATGCGGCCGGCGGCCCCCAGCACAGGTGCTGGC
>NW_009601504.1:15037-48478 GCF_000690535.1 Cariama cristata | reverse complement strand
GCCCCTCGGCACAGGGCCCCGGCGGGGGCTGCTCCCGCCCAAGGGGAAGTTTGGCCTTTGGGTGCCTTCCCCCTGCGGAGATGTCGACCCCGAAGGGCGCTTGTGCCGGAGGAGAGGAGAGGAAAGCCTGTGCTTGTGCACGGGGAGGCACCGCCTCGGTCACCTACTCGGGGTAACTGACCGAAGCAGCTGTGGGGCTGGAGGTTTCTTTTGCTCTTGGTGACTGTTGCTGGGTTGACTTTTTTTTTTAATTGTAACTTGTTATTGCTGCTTATGCGTGTTGAATAGAGCCCTAATTCAAGAAGAGTGGGTTTTGAGAGATGTTAGTAATTGTCATTGCATTAAAATGCAGTTTTTGCTTGACCACTAGTTTTATCATAAAACTATGAAAATGGAAATACATGGAACTTCCCATTGCCATATGCAGCACTGGAGTCGCACACAACTTTCTGTGCTTGTGGGTCACAAGCACGTGGTAAAGTTTACTTTGGAAACTGAAGTATACAACAGCACCATGATCCATAGTAATGTTGTTCTGTCGTTGGCTGTGCTGTCATTGCTGTCCTTTAAGTAACACTGTGGATGACAACCTATCCGATATTTGCTGGCTAATGGATTGCAATCCGTATTTAAAATAAGGAGTTGTGAGAAAGGTGTTCAGCTTTGACCTATCAGGCTCAGCATAGAAAGGTTGTAGAACACTGTATATCACATCATTGGATTGATGGCATGAACAAAATCTTCTGGAAATGGGTTTAATTTCCTGTTTTACTAAGAAAAAATAGGTAGTTTCTGAAAATAAGAGATCATATTTTTAGTCCTATGATGCCAAACCTTATAGAAAGGTAAGGATATTGTAAATATCTGTAATTAACATACTATACAAAAAATATATAACTGTGTGAACAAGCGTTCCCCTTAAATGCAACTGCTGTCTTTTGTAGGAGAAAACCGACATAGAAGGGACCTTATTTGTTTACAAAAGGTAAGGGTTTTTCTTGGTGAGGGGATCATTTTCCTTTCTAAGCTATGTGTAGCTTTCATACTGGATTTGCTGCATCAAGTAAACTAATAATTACTCATTTGTCCAGCTGTTAATGCCTGTATACTCATTTGAAAAGAATAAACTCTGTGCATAGATTAATAACTCTGTCAAAAGCACCTAAAAGTACTGCTGAGAAATCCTAAAACTTGATGAATGCCACGTATGTATCCACACAAAAACCTAGTTGAGCCTATTTTGTTAATCCATTCGTGTTTGTTAAATGCTGAGTCTTCCTTTGTCTCTTAAAATCCGTAATGTTGATGAAAACAATACAGATGGCAAATTAAATAATCTATCCTAACTTAATGTTGGGAAGTGGTAGAAATTTTTGTAAATGGACAAAGTTGCCTAAAAGCTGGAGATCTGCTAGTGGATAGTTTTGGGGCTACTTGATTTCTTCATCAAAACCAATGAAGAAATTTCCAATTGTATGGGATGGGGAAAGGGGGGTGGGGTGGAGAACAGGCATATACAACCAATCATAGATTTAAGTTTTAAATTACAGGAAAATAAAAAATCTAACGATGAAATAACACTCTGTTGAATGTAAGAAACATAAATAGTGCAGACTTAATCCATCCTGAAACAAACTCCCATAGACTAGGTCATTACAATATTTTATCCTGGCACTGTGAACGGATACTAGTAACCAGTTCCTGTTGACTTGACTTTAGCTCCAAGCTTGGAAATGCTTAGTGTAAGAAAGCCAACCAAACTGAAAAACAAAAAACTAAGCAAAAAGTTTCTGTGTGACTAGCTGATTATTTCAAACCAGTTCTGTTAGATGTTTTAAAAGACTAACTCATGATGGTAAGGATTGTTTCCCCCTACTTTGAAGCTCTTGAGAGATTCCGTTGTTGATCATTCAGTAAAGGTGGCCACGTTATTACAGAAATCTTAACACTTACTAGCCAATTATATCTGATTTTGACCCTGCCTTCATCATGCTGCTGTGTTGATTATATGACTGTTTACAAGCACAGTTGAGTATGCTGACATGACATTCATGCAGCAAGAGAAAACCATTCTAAAACTATCTTGAACTTCCAGTGCTTGCTTGCTTGATGTTTTCTTTTTCTACCTGGTCTCTAGCAAAAATCTAGATAGTAAAAATTTTTTCACTAAGCAATACAATTCTGAATAATTTAATATCTACTTTGAGGACACTGGGTTAAGTCTTTATTTTAAGAGTCTCCGTTTAGGAAGAAACTACTGCTTATGGTTCCCCTCTAAGTGTATTTCATGTTATTTAAGCTAACAACTTTTTTATTGTTGTACCTATTTACAGTAAGGTAAATGTTGCTCTGTAAGTGGTTTGGTTTTTTTCTCCTCTAATAAAGGATTCTAAAATGCCTCAAAACTATCTTAAGTGGAGTATTGAATACACTTGCAATTTAATCCTAGACCTGCCCTAGTTTTTTTTAATAGATTTTTTTTGAGGCATATCTTTGATTCAGCAGTTTAGCAGTGTAGAACTGTAATGTTAATCCTAATCCTACTTTGAGGTAAGTGTAGATTTAAATTGAAATTAGTTGACATGCCAGGAAATGGCATAGAGAAACAACTATTAGAGCTTCAGGACTGCTAAAGCTTCACCTAATAAAGCAATGGAGACTTGAAGATCTGTTTGTAACTCTGTTTCAGGAAATTGTGTACGTTGATCAAGGTATTAATCTTTGGTTTTGTTCCAATTGAAAACAATAGGTCAGCTTCTCCTTATCATGGTTTTACGATAGTGAATCGACTGAACATGCATAACCTGGTTGAACCAGTAAATAAAGATTTAGAGTTTCAGCTCCACGAACCTTTTCTTCTCTACAGAAATGCTAGCTGTGAGTATAACTTTCTTTAATCCATATAAACTTCATGTTCTGTTTTATAACCTAGACCACTTCTGATTACTGTGATGTCTGTTTCAAGTATAATGTAATGGATCAAGTTCCAATGAAATATCTGATGGTGTTTTTTGTCTACAGTGCTAGTTTTACTTAAATAGCTGTGCTATTATATTATGATGACCACCTGCTTTCAATAAAAAGAGGCTATACTAACAAAGTTCAATATTACTATATTCTTTTTAATTAATGATCTGGTAGGTTTAATCTGAACATATACACAGCGCTATAGCATTAATAAAAAACTATGAAAGAATAATGAAGATTGATAGATTTTTGAAAGTATTTAACACCAGGAACAGTTCTAAGGGCTTCATCTTTTGAAAGCAAAAAATTAAATATTAATCAGAAGCTGCTTGAAGAAGTTGAGAAAATTGCTCAGCTCTAGGATGAAGGTTTCTTTCTCCACAATAGGTTTTGGACTGAGGAGATAGATGTCCATAGTAAATTTCCTGGAGTCTAGACTCCAGCAAGTCTGGGTGTTTGGATAGTAATACAGATAAGCGGTAAAATAGCAGTCAGTATCTTCTTGCTGCTCTTTGAATTCTAGTACTGTTTTGGGTCATGATTTCAGCTTCAGAGTCTCAGCGTACCATGCTCCAATTAGGTACATGCTGAAAGTGTTGTTACTCCAAAGAGCTCAAAGTATAAGTTATGTAGCCCTTAAAAAGAGGAGGAGGGAGTATATCTGTATATGAAATTCACATTAGGTTAAGTAGATAAATAAAGGCACCCCACAGAGCAGTGAGTCCTCCTGATACAAAGGTATCATTTCATGTCCCCTTTTCTAAGCAAAGTTCTTGAAACTAATTTGCTGTTACCTGGTGACAGGTTCCCCTTACAGAATTACTTGGAGAACCTATACACTGTCTGGATACAGTACTTCCTCAACACAATGTCTCTTTCCTATCTGAATGTCCCCTTGAATTACAGATAGGAACAGTGCTTTGACTATGCTTCAGTGTACCTAAAAGAACAGTCAAATGTTAATCCCTTCCTGTTTCCCCCTTGGAAAGCCTCTGGGATCTGTGGGGAGTAGGGTAGATTCCTTTACAGTGACAAAGAACAGCTTAAGGTAGGTGGTCTCCTATGTTTAACAGTCTTAGCAATCCTCCTTCTGTACATGTCATTGAGAGGAAAAGGTCAAAACTTGCCAGTAAATTGGAAGCCTAGGAGATTAGGGAAGTAAATGACTGGGAAGAAATTGGGAGGGGAAAAATGTTGCATTGAGTTGGATGCTTAAGCGGGTTGCTTGGTTTGGAAGGAAGAGGAGCTGTAGATGATGGTGGTAGGGGTAGGATGGCTGATGAGGTGGCAGTAGAGGAAAGAGTTTCATTTGTGAAATTGATGACATAAGGGAATCAGGAAGTTGATTCATTTGTTTGGAACTGCTGATGGTATCAGGAAGCAGGAGCTGCTGTGGAATTACCATGGTGTACGCTAGTGGGAGTGACTAGAAGATCACTTAAAGGAATCAGAGAAGGTAGGCTGTGTCCAAGTTCATTAGAAGCCCCTAAAGCTAATTATATGCCCCTCTCTCATTGATAAAAGTTCTCCCTTTCCTATGTGACACTTGGGTAAGATCTGTGGGATGCTAATGGGAGTTAAGATAAGAGATGACATGGAAAAGTACAAGGAAGGAATTCATATGAAGGTGAGCAGGGAAGATATCCTGGAGTGGATATGGGAAATAATTACATTCTGAAGTAATCAAGAGTTCTTTTTTTCTCTTATCTTTCCTATTGTCATTTTAAAATACTTTGATTGGAAACTATCCTTTATTTTGTCACTCTGTCCCGTCTCCTGGAAGAGGGTGGTAGCATGTCCAGGAACAGTTTACACTGATTGCAAGTTGAAAATGTTCAATGTAGTTAGTATGTCATTAGTTATTTCCCCAAGTGCCACAAATAAGCAGCAGATTGGGGTTTTTTTGTATGTTCTACTAGTGTTCACTTTGTTCAAATACAAGCTTAAAAGCATAGAAAACAGCATCTAAACTTTTCATTCTTATGATTTCAGCACTGCTAACTGCCTTACGTTTTGTGTTTAATTGTTGTGTTTTGGATTTTCTTCCTTACATGCAGTTTCTCAAATTTTCTGACCTCTGTCCCTTGAATTGGTCAGAAAAAACAAATTATATGATTGAAATGTTCAGTGTTAAAGCTGTTTGCCTTTATCTCCATGATATTCATGAAACTTTAAAAAATAAACCAAAAAACCCTTCAGGATTGATTTGGATTTGCAGACAAATTTCAACATGTATATATTTTACTTGTATGATTAGATTAGGGGATTCTTGCCCAAGTTCTTTTTATGAGGAAGGGTGTCCACTTCTGCTCAGCTGCCTGCTGGCATGAAAAACCTCTGCATTTTTCGGACTAATTCAAATAGGAGTTTTAAGCCAGTGGTTAATGTAATGTGTATCTTTAAGGGTTTAATGTGGTGTATCTCTAATGGCTTAATGTGAAGTTCTTCTGACATCTTTTAATGACTGCAAGAGGATGACCTGCTAGGTTGTGCAAGGAAAAACTACCTCTTATACAGAGTGTCAGCAACAACCCTGTTTTTTATAGAGTGGGGTTTTTTATCCTGCTTGAGGGAATCTACTGTGATCATTAGCAACTCTTAAGAACAAGTTGTTTTGCTAAGGTTGCTGAATGATTGAACTGATGATTCTGTTTCCTTAGCTTACAGATGGGGAATGGTTCAGACTACTTGATAAAAACCTAAAATCATATTTATTAATCTGCTGTTTGGCAGAGACAAACATATTTTGTGCCTGTACATTTAGGCTGTAACAGGATCAGTGACAAATCGTGGCTCGTGCTTCCCCAGGGCATGGTAGAAATAGTAGAAGATGATCAAAGCAAAATTATGCCACCACGTATTTGAGGAAGGTTCCATGTCAACGATCGTTATAACTGAGTATGATACTGCTGTTGTATAAACGTCACATTTTCACTTTGTTCTGGGATTCTGTCTTGACTTAACAGACTTTGGCCTTATTATGTTTTTATGTATACCAGATCAGACCTCTGGCATTTCTGTCTTAAATGGCATGAGAGCTGTTCTGAGTATATCAAGTGACGTACTCCAGTCCATGCAGTCTGCTAACAAGTTATGTGAGGAACTTTGCAAGCAGTATGTAAACGTTTGTTGGGTGTTTTTTTTACTTGGCTGGAGGCTGTAAGAATGATTCGCCTATCATGCTAGATCATAATATTTTTGATGGGGTTTACCATTCTTTTACAGTTTGATTTGTTCAAATACGTATTTTTAATATACAATGGAATTTTTAGTTTGCTGCATGTCAGAACTTACTTTTGTTAAGCTGTAGACATGAGATCCTTTATCCAGTTGCACAAAGGCTTTTTCATACTCTTGGAACAAGACTAGGTAATTGCCATTTTATTCTCGCAGGAAAGGAGGCCTGACTTATCTTTCATAGTTGTTGGGGGGTTTTCCCGCCAGTTTTGCAGGGTGGGATATGAAGGAGTCTTTCGTACGTATTCTGGAAGGAGAGTAGACCAAGTGATGTGGTACCTTTCTTATATCTACCTTTTGTTGTGTTCACCGAGTGAAATGGAAGATGTCTGCATCAATTTGTTATTCATTATTCTGGTTAGATGTAAGGCATGTAGAGGCTTTCCCCCTCTACACCCCCGAAAATAATACCTTTTTAATATTTTAGCCGTTACTGGGGAAATCGTTCCCAACTCCAGATTTTTTTTTTTTTCTCAAAAACATTCTGGCTACATAATACGGTTCAAGCCCTAAAAGAATATTTACCCTTTCCCAAAATTTTGGGTTTATGTCTGCTTTAAAAGTTGTATATAATGCTGCCTGAAAACTTACACCATTTATTCATGAGGCATCAGATCCTAAAGCAAAAATGATAGGGAGTGTGACTAAGAAGCTGTGAGACATTATACTAGTTACCGTGGTAAATAGAAAAGAAGGTATTCTACTTTTCATTGTTAGAGAGAGTTCAAGAAAGCAAATGCATCCAAATATGAACAAATTAAGAGATTACCAAAATGAAAAGAAATTGTTTGACTTAATGTAACGTTTTTAATTTAGAATTCATCTTAAAAGGTAGAATTTCTTAGATTATACTTCATACTTAGTGTACTATTTATTATTGCTTGATCTGGAATATGTGTTGCTGAGTACATTGGATCCCTGTCTAACTTCCCCTCTGGATGCATGCACATTCTTTAGAGTATTCAGAGTATTTGTTCATGAAGCATTGAATCCCATTGACCTATTTTTTGAAGTGAACCTAAGCTGCTTTCCTCTTGTCTGTATTTTGTGAAAAGTATGTTAAGTTCTGTCTAGTAAAATGCATACAGTTCTGCCAGTAACAGTAATAATAGTCCAATGTGCAAGCTCAGTACTTTCTTTCTGTAATGTGAGAATTTGGAGCTGATAGTTGATAGTTTGCTTAATAATAGAGGAAAATTAGTCGAAGTTTCACGCAATGGCCGACTTACCTCTCAAAGACTGCAAGAAGTATTCTTCTAAGTCTTTCTCGTTTATAACTTTCCCTCTGTATCAGTGGTGTTGGTCTTGATTAAAAGACCTTTTAATCCAAGTTAGTTCACTTGGGAGATCAGGCAGATGGATTTCCATGCTGTAAAGACAGATGCTAAGCATAAAAATTGGGCATTAAAATAAATGGTCCTTGTTTGGCATGGGTTTTTTGGGTTTTGGTGTGGTTTAGTTGGGTTTTTTTTGGCTTGCTTGCTTCTTATTCCTGTCTGAGGGTAAAAGTAAAACAAAAACAATGGATTGTGGAGAGGTTTATACATTTAAAGTGGAAAACTCAGTTACAAAGTGCTATCTTCTGGCTTTATTTTATTATCGTTAGTTCAACGAACTTGTATTCATAACAGCAAAAGTAAAATGAGTTGCATTGTTTTGAATTGCTTTTAAAATGCTTTGGAAGAGCTCCTGACTGGTTTCAAAACAGGGCATATTTACTAGTAAGGAAAGTCTCTCATTATCACCTTTGTTCCCAACTGGCAATGCATTAAGTATAACATATCTCTGTGACTGCTGGAGCTGAATGGCTCTCCAGCAAGCGCATTAACCCAGTGGTTTAGTCTGAGATAAGAAAGGAGCCTGTTCTTGATAGTATTATAGCAGAAGCAGCAGTACAAGCTAGGGGGAGGGGAGGAACCATTGAAAGCTGTTAAGTTCTAAAAATATTTTGTTTGACCTGAAAGATGGCACTCTAACTGGAAGTTTTCCGCTCTGCTTCAATGTTGAGAAGTAGTAATCCCTCTCACTCCAAGCTCCACTTTGTCAGATGGCAGTTTGTTAAAGTGTTCCTGATCTTGAATGCTACTTGCCACCTGCTGAATTACTCCAGTGCAACTGGTGTTGTACTGTGGGATTGTGCTGTGAACTGTATTTGTGAAATGGCCTTAGATTTTCAATAAGAAAAGGAGGGATTCTTTTAATTATTCTGATTATTTATAAATCTGTGTGGCAGACTCATATTTAAACTGCGGAAAATATGAATAGTGGATGAGGAATCTCAGTGAAGAAGATGGTAGAGCAGATTTAACTGAGGAGAGGTGACATTTCAGCTAACCTTGCTACTGGAAGAAATAGGAGCTTTGAGAAAGATTGTTTTATGTGCTTTTGCCTTAAACTCTATTTGAAGTGTAAAAATGATGCATATACCATATGCAAATGATGCATATATATGCTTTTCTTTATGGGTGTGAGATTGGGTTAAGTTGATCTCCATTATTACCTTATAGGGTGGATTTCAAAATATGAGTTCTTTCTTTCCAGAAAGTGTTTGAAAGGTTATTGTCCTCCACTTCCAGATGTTCTGCCTCATTGTATAGCAATGTCTAAATTGGAACTGTAAAATAAAACTTTTTTCTCTCTCCTGTCAGCTCTTCCAACTCGTTGAGGTAACTTTTAAACATATCATCTTTTTAAATGAGATGAAGCTATATCTGCACAAATGGCTAAACTGCCGAAGGCAAGAGAGTGATAATGTCTGGAATCTCTGAAACTGGCAATGCTGATGCACACTTTGTCGGGCATAGCATTCTCAGGCTACAGTTTCATGCACGTTTTGACAGTTGTGTGTTACTGTGCTGCCCCCAGCTTCTTGTTTCTGTCCTCTCTCTTGTGCTAGATGGCATGTTTGTGAAGCTAATGGGCAAACAGTATCAAGGAACTGGTCTGGACTAAAATGTATCCAGCTGACATAAGGGAAAAGGGTGAAATTGGGTAGAATGAGTTAACAGCAAAGTTGTGGGAATGTAAGGCTGGTAACACTGCTTCTTTCTGCTTACCTAAAATGAGAACTGAAGTGAAACTACAGCTTTGGTATGCAACTTCATTTGATGTTGCCAAAGAGTGAGGTCTCTGTCTCACTTGCACACTTGCTATCCCTGCTCTTAATTCAGATCTGCTAACTGGGCAGCATTGGAACAGTAGGGTGGCTGCTCCGTGAAGCAATGGGAGTACAATGTAGAAGAGACCAAGACTTTCCTTTTGGTGTCATCCAGCTGTTAGGCTTGAGCAGGAAGATTTTCATAATGCTTCTGTTTTCGCAAAATCTCTTCGTTTTCCCATAGCAGTTTCAATCAAGTTTTAACAATTGATCCAGTCAAGTTTGGAGAGAAGCTGCATGTTATGTGTTTAGATAAATATTTGTGGGTCAGTGTTTCTAATAAAAGTGATGTATGTCAGAAGAATGTAGAGGAAGATAACTGATGACTTCTTTTAATTTTATGAAATCTGACTTGTCTGATATGGGTTACTCATAACTTTGTGTGTGTCAGAATGTAGTGTGAATCCAACTGAAAGATATTGCTGATGATGATTACAAACTGTTTCTGCTGGATTACTGAAGATGCTGCCCAGCATTCAGTGTAGAAAAGCTGGATAGAAAGCATTGAACTAGATGGAAAAAGGAGTCACTTAATTTAGTGACTTCTGTTGGATGAAGCTGTTAAGAACTGCAGTAGAAAGATATGCCATTAGACATATGAATGTTCAGCTAATGTTTATGCTGATGTAGTAAAAAGATCACAGATTTGAAAAGAACTGGTAAGTACTAACTGTTTGTGATAAAAGGATGTTCATAGCTGAAGTTGCATGCATGTAAGAAATAAATATAGTAATGCAGTTGGGATACACACACATACTTCTAGGGCAAGAGCTGAACTGATAGTATAAATGAGTCCTCTTTTGAAAAGAGGAAGGTAAACATTCCAGCCTGTTGGACCGTATCTAGGTTAATACCCAAGTTTACTTGTTCATAATCTGCTCTACATCTTTGTAATAATGTTTTGTAGTGACTCTCTATGATTGCTTGCCAGTAGTACAAAGTAGAAAAAAGCCTGATAACTCTCTACAGCAAAGTGCGATTTGGATCTACTTCTGGTCTTGCGTAGGCCTGTTTCTGGCAGAACTGAGCGTGACTGTTATCATTTGTCCCATTAAGATATCATTATAGGTTCCTTATCTTCATTTCTTCAGCAAGTATGCTTTTGAAGCTTTCTTCTCTTGGCAGTTTGTCTGATACTGAAGTCAGGGTTTTTTTCTTTCCTTCAGTGTTAAAAGTATGCTGCATGACTAAAGAAGTAGCTCAAACTGGAAACATTTTCAGGTTTCTATGCAGTAGACAATCCAGTTGTATTAAGCTGTAAATGTTAGTAAATATTTCATAAGCATTGGCTACATAGATGAAATTTTTTTTAATTAGCTTATGTAAGAAGAAGGTTTCTTAAATTGTGCTGTATTGATTTCTTTCTTTGTGACTTGAAAAGCTTTGTTGTCTATTACTCAAGCTGTAACTTCTAAGGAAACAAACACCCAAATGAATATAGTTGTTAATAAAATTAAAAAAAAAAATAATAAGCAAAGTAGAACTTAAGTTTGTCTTACGACACTGTTATAGAAATGAGGTGTGGGCATGACTTTTTGAGGGTTTTGGTCCAACATAGTAAGCCTAGGATAACTGGAAGGTCTAGAAAAAAAGTTTGGTAAATAATTGCCCTCTTTTCCATAGCTTGAAATAATTTTGAGTGGGCTTTGGTTGAGATTTTTGAGGGTTTTGAGGAGGAAAAACAGTTTTTTTTTGTGGGGTGGCGGGGGGAGGGCAGGAAGAATGTCACTTTGAAATAAAAATCTACATCTGGCTGGAAAAGGTTGTATATTCCTTCATTTTAAGTCATATTTTTATTATCAGTTAGTGATTTCAGCTTCATAAAAACATTGGTGTGAACTGCAGTATAAAGATGAGTTTTAAAAGGCTAAAAGTGTCTTTTGAGAAATGAAAATATTTTCATGGTAACAGATAACAAAGTGTCCAATTGCCTTTGTACTTGCACGGTATACATTGACAAACTTCATATGTAAACAGAGATTCAAAATAATTTGCTTTGTGGGTTGGATTAAATACAATTATGAAAAGAGTTCTGCAGATTTGTTGTGTTGGCACAACTGTGGAGACAGTGAGGAGATGAGTATGTGCATGGATAAAAATGGCCCCTTTGAAGTGGGTCTGCTGATGAAGAAGTAGTGCATGGTGCTACTGACGAAGTTTCCCCCTCTGATGGAGTATCTTTCAGCTCAGTGATCAGGCTTCAACTCTGCCAACTTTCAGTGGAATTTTACTTATTCTGAAAGCCCGAATGGGGCTTAGCATCTTGCTGAGCTGGAACCCTTTTGCCCTCATTGGTTTGTCTTTGCTACCTTCAAAGAGTAAGGTTCAGTATGAATCTAGTTTTAAGCTGCTCCATGAGTATGACCATAGGGGTTGGAGCTTTGGTACTGCTTCCTTCCTATACAATTACTTCTCTTACGAAAAGAATTTGGAGAGGGCACCTTCCAGAGAGCCTCTGACTGAACTGTCATACTGTAATTCGAACTGTAATATTTTTGTTGAGCTTCAAAAATTGACAAATTTAAAAATGAGTGTTTAAAAAAAAAAAGGATATTCTTTAGCCTTGTTTTAAATGGTAAAGTCAGTAATTCAAAACAGAAGGTTGGAACTGTAGTGAGAAGGCATCTGGTAGTTAAAAGTTCATTTTCCTGCACTTTTATTTACAAACAGGATCAACATTTTGTAGTTCTTGCCTTTAATCTGACTGAAGTTGTATTTGTGTTTGCACATGTGCTATTTCTGATTATAAGTCGTAGTCGGTCACACAGAATATTTGAGTGGAAATTGATGGTAATTCGTGTGTTGCAGATGTGAGGGACTGGTGTTTTGCTTTTTTCCTATTGGTTTGATTTCTTTTTTGGTAAACCTTTGTCTGACGTGCTTTTTTTTGTCTCCTTATTTTCAAGTGTCAATTTACAGTATCTGGTTTTATGACAAGAATGACTGTCATCGAATAGCAAAACTCATGGCTAAGTAAGTACCATGCTCTTATTATTCTATAATTCTTTTATGCAATATAGAAGAAAAAAAATTGAACCTATTAAATGTGTTTTGTTTTTTTCTCATTCTCCTTAAATAGAAAAATACAGTGTTCTTGCTGCTACCAGGTTTTTTAGTAATCAAAAGGTTGGTTTTGGTTTTTAAAAAAAACTGCAGCATTAAAATTTTCAATTAAGTGGTAAAAAAATCAGTTGAAGTATTAGTTGGCATTCTCCAAAGAAAGCAAGTATGAACACTGTTCATTATTTTATATTTTGCGAGCATCGCTGTACAAAGTAGAAGATCCTCTGATGCAGAAATTGTAATCAAATAAATGATGGCCACATTTTTGGGGTTGGTTTTGTGGTTTGTTTGATGGTGGGCTGTTTTAGTTTGGGTTTGTGGGGTTTTTTTGTTTGTTTGTGGTTGGTTTGGTTGGTTTTTTTAAGGCTTAATTATTATTCCTGACTAAAGTGAAGAGATTGGAGAATAATGGGAGAAGTAAGTGGGATCTTATAGAATTAAAGTGATGTTAGGAGAGTAAGCAAAACTATGAAATAATAGGAGCTTGTTGCTGCATTCTGGACTGTTTGATTTATTTATTCCCCCACTGGAGATAAAGTTGGTTTATAAAGCTGCCATGTCACTTGCTGTTATTTTGTAGTTCCAAGGGCTCCTAGAGAAGTCATGCAGCAGGAGAATTTCTGAAGTGATCTCAGTGTAAAGAAACCTGCAGTAATGTGGATTTGTTAGTTAAGCTGCTGTCACTGTAGCAGTGCAGTTAGTCTATCTGTACTGTAGATGGTTGCACTGCCACAGCTGAGGAGGGCTTCAGACTGGAGTACAGAAGTTTGAGTGAACAGCAGAGGTCAAAGAAGGCTGGAACTGGTTGAGTTGGCAGTGTGGCATAAAGTCTTTAAAACCTGTGGTGATTGCAGGGTATTCTTGCACCTTTCTGCTCTTCAGATGGGGTTCCTTGTGGGTTAAGCCAAGACTTTTTACTGATAGAAAAGGGTGAGAATTAACCTAAGCAAATCGAATCTTCAGTGTCCTTTTGAAAGGAAGGAGCCTGAATGGTGTGACAGGATAGTTACCCTAGCAAAAACTAAAAATTGCAAAATGCAGATGTACTGCACAGGATATCTTCTTATCCATTGTTCTCTGCTTTGCCTTTCTTCATTATCATGCTGCTTTCCTGAACTTTCTTTTCTGTTGCATGCCTTAATCAGCGTGTTGTGTCTTGCAGGTCAGGACATCTTGAAGACTGGCAAATTTTAATTGTATGGAAACTAGCCATAGTGTAGACATTTTAAGCTGAATTCTAATTTCTTGGTCTGGGGTTTTTGTTTTCGGTTATTTTGGCTTTTCCTCACAGAAGTTTTCCCCACAGAAGCAATGTAAGGCAACACAAATGACAGACTTTGATATCAAGATCTCTTCCTAAATTCTTATTTTTTTCTTTCATCCTGGTAACCCTATACCATTTCCCACTTCTGTTTTGGGTTGGATTTTTGGGTTTTGGTGGTTTGTTTTTTTTTTCCTTCCCACCTGTGTTGGACTTTTTGCTGTTTTTTGGCTTGTCCAAATATAAGGATTAATTATAAAGGTTAATCAAAAACAATTATGTGAAACTGACTCTCAAAAATTGTTACCAAAACAAATAACAAAATGTCTATTGCTCTCTTCTTTATAAACAGAAGGTCAGAAGGGCATGGCTTTCTCTTTTTAATTCACCTTTTAATTTAAAACCATGATTAATGTTTGAGGTGGGAGAGAGAGCTGAATCCTTCAAACTCTACCATATTCTTATTCTGTCATGCACAGCTACACTGCAGGTCTAAGTGTCATATAGCAAAACTTGAGTTCATTTGGTATGGAACTAATCTTGTCATTGTAGCACAAATCATGGGCTATAGATACTTCTGGGATCTTTAAAAGTGTAATCAGGTAACAGAGCAGTCTAGCCGTAGCACAGCAGTCCACAAAGCACATCTACCGTTTTTGCTGGGTTCTGTAATATTCTGGAAATAACTGTAACCCAGCAGGTTCATTTGAAGTCAGTCTGGGAATAGTCTAAGCTTTATCGTCATCTCCTTTGTAAACTACTGTAGCCTGCCTGTTCTTGGGTCCCTGATGCCTGTATTGCAGCTTTATTGACATACAGAGGCAGAATGTGCCAAAGTTGGCGTTATTGCTTCACCTGTGTTTAGGGTGCAGATACTCACAGGCTCTTGTGACTGTAGCATCTCAGCACCCTAGAAAGTTTCTGAGATTACAAATTATTTTGGAAGGTCGAAAAGCTGAAATGTATTTTTTAAATGTTGGATTTTTTTGTGGTAGATGTTGGAATGATTGTGGATTAAAAGTATCTTTGAACTGAAATCCGTGCATTTCTGAAACTTCTGAAACTGAAATTAAGGCATCAAGTAGGCTTTGGGGAACATGTATTGAGCTTTGTCACTTCAAACTTAGGCAAGTGGATCTAGAGAAATCATCAAATGTGTACATAAAAAGATTATTGGTTGGATATTGACAGAATACAGACAGTTAAATTTTGCTGAGCTGGCTAGGACCTCACTTTAGTATGACTTTTTTAGTGTTTGCTGCCATTAACTTGGTCAAAAAAGGTGTAAGTGATCTTTGCTAGCCTAAGTGCTGCTAGTAAGCTTTCACTAATGCTAAGTCTTTAATTACCTGAGTGCCTTTTGTCATAAAGTGTTTCTTCATTATTAGATTATGGAATGTCTGAATACTTCTAGTTCTTTTTCCCTTTAAAATTGTCTGTTGGTTTGGGGATAACAAAAGTATTGGGAGAAGCCATGTCTATACTGAGAAATGTATTTAGTGTAAGTATATTTACTTATATTTGTTGCAAAAGCACTGTTTAATAAAATCACGCTTCATTTGGTACCAAATGCCTTATAGCTTCTGAGTAGCTAAAGATTCATATTAGGGAAAACGAAAGGAAGGCATTCTAGTTGCACGTTACTGTAGGATGGAAAAGCTGCACTTCTGAGACTGTTGTTACAACTTAATGAAAAGCGGATTGGTAGTATTTTGCTGACATCTGTTTCCACAAACATCAAGCTTTCTCTCCCCCAAAATGGGCTGAAGGCAGTCGGAAGAAAAGTAAAAATGCTGATACTTCTGTGTGCTTCTCTATACGAAGGAGGCTGAAACTGCAGGAATTATTTCATCCTGGGATGAAAGGTGTATTTAAGAAAAGTTTAAAATGCACTCTTTTAAAAAAAAAAAAAAAACACACACCTGAATCTTAGAGAAGGAAGACTGCATTTTAGCACATGGTAGCAGATTCTATCAGACTTTGTTCAGTATATTTTGAAATAAATATTTACATTGTCTTCTAAGAGTATTAATTTTGTCCTACAGTTTTTTTGTCTTTGTCTTGGGTGGAAATGTGGATTTACACCCTTTAGTTTAAGTGAGGCTTTTTTGTCACTGATGGGAAAGGGTACTGCCTTTAGAGTATCTTAGAGCTTCAAAGACATAACCATAAAAGGTTTCAAGGAGATTTGCATTCTCTTTCTTGCTGTTTGACTTGACCTTATTGTGCCAGACTGACTTAACAAGATTGCAGGCCATCCATTTATATTTTGGTGGCTTATCTTTCAAAAGAAAACTAAATTAGTGTTTGTAGGCTTTGTAATCATTGCCTTCACTTCTCACGTTCTCTCTCTCTCTCCCTGCTGCCTGCCCCCCCACCCTGTGAGGTTGTGCCAGGTATATTTTCAATGCTATAACTGCAGATATCTTTAAACAAACTGTCACAGTAGCTACTCTGTCCCCGAAGGAATGTGTGCCTCGTCCGCTATCTGATATAATGGAAAGAAACAGCAGGCCTTGCTTAAAAAAGATTTAATCTGGATTGCATACAGAGCATGCTCAGTGTACAGATTTCCACTAGTTGACTTTTTTTTTTTTCCCCAGCAAAGGTATTTGATTTATAGAACTTTTGTCCTTTTTTTAAAATGAATTTTAGAATTTTCTGAAATGAAAAAATTTTCTGGGAGTCCTCAAACTCTTAAGTTTAGAAGGAATTAATTTGAGTCAAGTTAAATCAAGATGATTGCTTGAGGGATGAACTTTCTAGAAGAAGTAGGACACAAACTAGGGTTTCTCAAATCTTTGTGAAACTGCTGCGTTCTGACATATAAATTTGTAGGGTTTTTTATTTTTAGGTTAGTTTATAAGCTGGCCTAACCCTGTTTCAGCAGTCAGACCCAAACTGGTTTCTGAGATTCAGGCAGCAAGCTTGAAGTGGCAGAGTGTCTGAGAGAGTTTTGGGGGCATACTGTTTCATATTTACCCCATCACCACGATCTGAATGTAACCCGCACAAGTCAGAAGATGGAAGAAGAGCTATTAGACAATTACCTGTATGAGAAGATAATTTGTTATTCTTCAAAAAAAAGTAAAGTTTAAAAAGGTAACAAACACATTATAACGGACAATAGAAAAATATTACTAAATGTTTTTCAAAAATCTTTGTGAAACGCTTCTGTGAAATGGAGGCACTCCTTGAAGATGTTTTGCTGTGAAGCCAATTAGTACTGTTTTAATGGGAAGATGTTTTACTGAAACCTTCTGGTCCAACTAGGTTCTCAAGAGTGAAGCTTTTACTTCATCTATCAGGCAGCATGTGCATAACTTCAGCTGTCCAGAATTTTCCCTTTAACTGAAGTATTTATTTTTTTCTGACACAATTATGCTGACACTTAAAATCTCAGCAAAGTATTCCGGTTCTTTTACCTTGCCCTTTCTCATCCCTAGTTTTGGAGTTGCGTTTAGGCAGGTCCTAAGTCAGGACTGTATGACCATGTGGGGTGCTAGAACAAAATGTTCTCTCAGGGTGTCACCATAGAAACATTTGTACAGTATTGAGCTGCTTCATCCAAACAAGCAAATGCTGCAGTTCTTAGAAATTGTCAGACAGAGTGTAGATTGGCCTCCCTATTCTGAGTTACGTTTACAGGTGAATGCTTGCTTACAGAGAAAGCTGTACTAATAACTAGAAGCTGGTTAAATAAGCTGCTTGTATGATTAAAAATTTTCAAAGTAATTTTGAAGGCAACATTGAATTGTTAAATGCCAAATCTAACCCTTCTCAAATAAACACAGCTAAACTCCAGTGCAGTAAAAAAGTTTGGTTGCTAGAAAACTGGAAAGAAACTTCAAAGACTTGAACTATTTTTTTCCCCCCTCAGAAATGGCAACATAGAGGTGCATATAAATATGTAATTACAGTCTTTACAATGTAGAGTTTGTCCTGAATCCTAACTGACCCAAAGAAACTGGAGGCTGGAATGATTGACGTTTTCTGTGATTGTTGTGATGGCACCTCTTGGCTCTCCCATCAGCCATCAGTTCCACAGCATGAGAGTTCTCAAGTGACATGCCAGTTCCAGAGCTCTGCCCTGTTTACAGCACTTGTTTTTTCTTAACGTATTTGATTAATGTAGGCTTAAAAAAGAAGGGATTACAGGCTGGTGTGTGTTTATTTCAAGAGGATAAGCTTTAGCATGTTGCACAGCCATGTATGTCTTGTGAACTGCTTATGGATTAGGAGTAGAAGTATATGCTACCTTTGCTTTTATTAATGAAAGGTGCCAGGTACATATCTTCTTCCATATAATAACCATCTTTTAAACTGAAATTTTTTTGGGTACTTGAGGTGGGTAGGGGTGGAGTAGAAGTGGTGAAAGAACCATAGGCACCAAAGGCCAGAGGAAAAGACATGTTGTAGTCCTGCAGGTAATTGAAATGACTACAGGGCAGCTAGAGAAGACAATGGTTTGCCATTCTTTCCAGAGCCTTAAGTGGGGGAGTAAGGGGTAACTTGCTGTATGCCTCTTTGCAGACTGACTCCAGCAACATCTGGTATGAGCCAGCTCTCTTCTTTCCGACTGTCTTTGTTTTGTTGTATAATAGTAGGCCTCATCCTAAATTAGAACTTTTTTGTAATTGATTTTGTTGAATAAGAAGGCTTGGTTTGGCTAAACATGGGAAAAAATCATGTTAGGAAGTAAAGAGTAAAAAATGTATTTTACTCAGTCTATGGTATAATGCATATGCTCTTTGTATATCACGTGCTTGGATGTCCACATACTTTATTGTAAAAATATCTAAACATGTCAGTTGTACAGAAGTAGTGTTTACTGTAGGCAGACCAGTGCTGTTTGGATTGGAGATAAATCGTACAGACCATTTGACAATTTGACTTGTATAAACCTTGTAGCAAATGAAAATTTGTGTAACTTTGGTCAACCATGTGTTTTAGGTTTTTATTCAGGCAGAACAAAATGTGTTAATTTGCTGGGAGTACATTTTTCTTTAATTCTTTTTGCAAGATGTTAACTCTAGATAAAATTTTAAAATCTGTTTCTCCTTCCCTGTTACAGAGTGGTAGAACAAGAAGCTCAGAGATCGCAGCAGGTTTCCCAGGACAGAAAAAGTCCCAGCAGAACCAATGACTGCAATGAAAACAGGACCATTGACATCCTGGAAATGCTTAGTAAAGCTAAGGATGAATATGAACGAGTAAGGAAATGTCTTTGTCTTTTTTTTTTTTTTTTTTTCTTTTTTCTTCCCTAATTTATGAACAAATAAAAACAGTACTTCTGAATAAGGGGCTTAAGGCATCATATGGAGTCCACTAAAACAGCATGCCCTGTGATTTCTGAGAGAGAGATGATAGAGAGTAATTCTTACATACTAAATTGGCCTGTGCAATACACTGTAACCCAAAATTGCAAAGTAGTGCCACTAATCCATAATTTAATGGGCCTGTATATTCTTATGTTTGAATTGCTAGCTTCTGAGGGGGTGGGAAATACAATTTCAAAAACAGATACCTGGAGACGCAGACACAACAAAATATATTTCTAAAACATCTGCATGGGCTGCTTAATCTCAGTACTCATCTACTGTCTTGTTTTGTGAGATCATTGTCAAAGGAAACATGAACAAATAGGTATATATGTAAACGCTGTAGAAGGTGGTACCACTGAACAGGTCTGTTTTGTGATCTTGAAGTTCCATTATTGTAAATATTCCTTTTAGTGGCTGATACTTTGGTTTTTCAGGTTTTTTCTGTGTACTGAAAGTCAGTGGAGGAGATCTGCTATGATTCATGCCATAATCAAGAGCATTCATTGAGCTGAACGCTAAAAGGCTTTGGCATGTTGAATAATGTAACGGAAGCCCAGAAATTTTGTGAACTATCCCATGGTTCTGATACAAGCACAGATGTACAATGACTTAGAGAGAAGGGGTGGTGTGAGGAAAAATTTGTCTTGCATGTGGCAAGAATTCGTGTTTTATTTCTGTAATTATTACCTTAATGGGCAGCATTTTGCCTAATTTTTCATTATTTTTCATTTTTAAGAAAGCCTATCTGGAATCTAGTTTTTAACACATCAGCAGTGTTTTGTTTAAAGAGCAAGCATTCTCTGCCATTGTTTCAGCAGCTTTGTTTTCAGACTGATGTCTTGTTCCCTCCCTCAAGTACGCTATACTAGGAGAGAGTCTCTGAATTCAGGCAAGATAGGTTGAATACTGATCATGTGATCCAACTTGAAATGTAGCTTGATAGACGTATTTTGCAACGATTTCTCCTGCTGTGAGAAAATTTTGTCTCTGGGAATAGCAAGTAAAAATTGTACCCAGCAGCATCTGTCTCTTCTTAGTCTCAAAAGACGTCTTGTGGTATTAGAGATTTAGTCATTCAGTACAGACTCTATGAAGCATATTTTTAATAGCTGTAGAATAAGTATAACAATACTGTTCCCCTATCCTTCTGTTCCCCAGTTTACTACTTCTGTCCTGTCTGTGTGGCTATGTGTCTAATAAATTAATTGATTTTAGAAGGATGAGTCTGGTATCTTTTGCCAGTGCTGAATTCACAAGTTCACATGATGAAGGACAATATTAGTTCTCTTAGGAAAGAATTATTTTATGTACTCCTGAGGACCAAATTCGTACATGCAGGACAAATATAAGGGGAATATGTAGGACATCCAAAAAAGAAAACAAAGATTCTGAACACACCTCTCTCCAAGTATAATAATGCAAGAATGTGCAATAGTAAAGTAATGTATAACATTGTTTTTGTGGCCGTACTGGTGGGAGAAGAGTTAGCACATTAGTACAGTGCTTGATTCCTTCCCAGAGTTGCTTGTGCAGCACAGTTCCTTTGAGTACTTGGAATTTGAGTCTTTGTAGGATTCTAGATTGTTACAGTACAATGTGGGATGAGGAGAAAAGAATGAACATGTGAATTAAGCCATATATGAGCCAACTTAATTTGTCACTTTCACCTGCCCTCAATCTATGTCAGAAGGGGACAAACCATGCAGTATATTTGACCCAGGCTAGATACTAGTTTCTGAAAATCAGTAATGTGTTTTTTTCAATGCTTTAAATACAGATTAAAAAAAAAATTGTTTCTGATTCTCTGAGCATCAGTGCTGTTTGGGGAGAAGGTGTCTTTGTATGAAGGCCAGCATTGTGTAATTAGAAGCTTTTGTGAGAGCACAAAAGAAACCTCAAAATCCGAATGACTCATCTTTCAATGTTGTATCAGTTGAGATGGATTTGAAGAAATTCAAGGCTTTTTGGGAAGAAAAAGCAAAACAAAAAAACACATACCACAAGAACTCACTGTTTTGGTGGTGCCCTCTTAGGGTGGTGATGAAGCCTTTCTCCCTCTTTGTCCTTGCAGTATTGGATAATATACATTTCCAACAGAGGGATCTTAAGAATTACTCCTCTCCTAATTTTCAGATCTTTTTCGTGTAAGAGTACTGAAAAGCTTTTTCTAGAAACAAAGTTCCCAAGCATCATGGATGAAGCTCTGTAGACAAGTAAAGTACTGAAAAACAGGCAGTGGTCTGCAGATTTTGTGGTAGACAGTTGACATTTGTGGTGCCTGTAATACAATAAGGAAATATGCAGGGCGTGGACTATGGTAGAGCTATGACATAATTGGGGTTTTTGTGTCTTGATCTTGATTTGGTGGTGGTGGTGGAGGGGTGTATTTCTTGATGCTTTTAGAAAACGAGTGAAACTAGAATAATTGGTTTCCTTTTTGTGTGTGTGAACTGTAAACTGAATCTGTTCAACATAGTCCCGTAGCCCGCTATAATTGTTATGTAGAAGTTGCCAGATAAACAGAATTGAGAAATGTTGGTCACATTTCAAGCAAACTTCTTTGGAGAATGTTCTGTTGACCACCTCAGCTTTAGCAACAAACTTCTGGCACGTTAATTTTGGAACTCCTTGTAGCCAAGGTATGTCAATGTTAACATGATTAAGTAACCAACTGGTTTTGAAGGTGGCTTTTAGAGAGACCTTTCCTGTCTTAATTTTTTTTAAAAATTATTTTATGACACACAGTAATTATGCATGAATTTGTATTTAGGGGCAGAAAGTACTTATCTGCCTGGTATATTCCAGATGGATCATACAGTAATCCTTGTGTGCAGCGCACATGAGATTGGCAGAGTGTCAGCATGAGAAGGGGGCAGAGAGAGTGAAAGAGAGATTTATGAAGGTCTGAGTGATTTAATCTAGGATTCCAAATCAGCTTAATCCTTGAAGTACTCACTACATCAAGTCCATATGTGAAAATGAATGAATTCTGAGGTGGTTTTTTTTATGAAGTGAATGGATGCTTTTTTTAGTGCAGTGTTTTGTGTGTGTTTCAGTATGAGCATGGAAACATACTGCAGCTCATTCTCTAGAGAAGAGAAAACCATGCTTTATCTGATTTTTGTAACCACAAGGCATACAGCGTTTCAGGCACAAAGAGTTTTGACCTTCAAGTTAGTAGCTAAAAGTTGGAAGGATGAGAGAAGTTGCTTCTTGCTTCTGTCCCTAAATCACAGTACATAGTCTTGATTTTGTATTTATTACTTTCAATTAGAAATTGAAAACAAAAGAATAATAAAGCTCAGATTGTTTTAAGTTAAAAAGTTTCTAAAAAGTTGAACCCATATTTTGCTGCTGTAGGTAAGTCACCAGAGCAATCATCACGTGTTGTGCTAATGTTCAGCTATATCATATGCATAAGGTGTAGTTTACTTATTGAAAGCTAGACTCTTCTACAGTTTGGTTTTTTTCACTGATGATTTAAACTGTCATACAATTTCTATATTCATTTATGTATATATTTATTGAAGATGAAAGTCAACTCAGTCTGTAAACATATACTGTCTGTTATAATGCAACTCGCTTGTCTGGTTTTGTCTTGTTCACAGAAAATCAAATTAACACCTTCTCAAAATATATGGCATGGCTAATTAAATCTGGTGGAAATAAGCTGCTGACAAGCTCTCTTTCCAACCACTTAGAATGATTTCTGACAGGATTTTTCTTCTAAGCTGCTTCTAGTTTGGGTTCTTGGTTTAATGAAGTATAGCAAACTTCGTCGTTAGCAGCTAACACAGATAAAGAATGTGAAAAGCCTGCCTTTTTTTTTTAATAATTTTCTTGGTGAAAAAGGTATGAAGCCACTTCTCTCTCTCTCTCTCTCTCTCTCTCTCTCTCTCTCTCTCATAACAAGTAAAAGCTTCATGACTACATACCAGACGGTGGATGTTTTGATATGATTTTTATTTCCTAAAATTTGTGAATTCCTCAGTGTCTTACAAAAATCGGTACTCTGTACATCATCTGTATTTCAGTCAAAGAGCCATGTAAACAGGATTGTAGTAGTGGGCAAATGTAGACTTAAACTCATGTATTTGTGTTAATTTTTATCTTTTTTTTTCCCTCCCCCCACCTCCAGAATCAGATTAGTGACTTAAGTATTATATCGAGTTCTGGAATGCAACAAAATGCAAATCCTCCAAAGCCAGAAAGTACAGAGCCTTCAGAACAAAAAACTTCATTACAAGTGCAAGAGCAGGTATGTTTCATCCAACCCTAAATAAGGTGCTATTTTTTTTTTCCATTTAGTACTTTGTATTGGTACCAAAATACCTTTTTCTTAGAATGCCTGCAGTGTTGTCTACTGAATGTATTATTGCTATAAATAAACTAGAAGACTTTTAGGATCCTAAGTTCTGTCTTCTGACTTGACATTTAAAAATATGTCGACACTACTGTGAATATCCAAGTATGTTTAGATGAGTTAACTTGGATTCTGGAAGAAGGCATTCCATTGGAATGTGCAGGATGACTCGCAGTGCCAGGAAGCAAGAAAAAATTACCTGTGCCACATTATTGGACTGAATATGGCATCAATTAGCTGTACATGTTGTTGCAGTCTTTCACACATGAACTCAAGCCCTGTTTTCTCATATCTGAGACATTTACTTAAGGGTTATCTGTGCTGCCTTCACAGCTACAGCCCTGCTAACTTAAATCAACAGTGAATTGCCAGCCAAGAAATGGAAAGCATTTTGGTTATGGCAGCACCGAATTCTCTTTGGTGTAACTGCAAGTGTGTTTACCTGTCTTCTCCCACACTTCTGTAACTTGTATTGACCGTCTGCTTGTATAACTGTTTGGTAATGATAACCATCAGCTTGCCCGATTCCTTCATATTTAGATTGTAGAAAAAGTGTGTGTGTGTGGTTTTGTGTTGGTTTGCTTTGGGATTTTTTTGTTTTGTTGGGGGTGGAGGAGGAGTATTGTTTGCATTTTTTTTTTTCCCCCTACATTAAGAACTCTTTAACAGTATATTCCTTCCTCTGCAGGAAGGAAAATGTTGTAAAAACAAACAAACAAAACAAAAAAAACCCCAAGCACACAAAAAAACCACACAAACACACCAAAAAAAAAAAAACACAACAGTGTTGTTGGGGAGGGATGTTGCTCAAATTGTAATAATATGAGTGTTGAGATCTGCTTCAGGTAAGTGTTAGATACAACATGTTGAATCAGCATGTATCCAAGTATCTATAAATTCTAAAGTTCAGTGTTACTACTGTGATTAAAGTTTAAACCACAGTAAAAATGCTAGTGGAAATAACCTCTGCTTCATGTCAATGTTGTCTTTGAACCATGGGAAACTTACTAGAAAATACTTAGTGTCATCACTGGAGGGGCTGGAATAGGTAGCAGTAGTTCAGTATCTGGCTCCATTTTCTCATAAGCATTTCTGCACAAGGAAGCTGTAGCTTCATATAAGACTTTTTAGAGATAAATTTACAAAAAAAAAAAAAAATTCTGCAGAAACTAAATTCCCTGTAACACCTAAGTAACTTGGGCCTGCTTGCAGTGCCACCCAGTGGGCACGGAAAGGTCAGTAGAGGTTTTCCTCAGAAAAGACCCCAGTGAGGAAAGCTGCAAGGCCTGCCTCCCGTCCTTGCCATACTTTACTGTTGTGTTTCTGACAGAATACACCACCGTGTCTGAAAAATGAAATGCCCTGTGAAAATGTGTGCAATCTTGCACTTAGTACTTGTAAACAAAATACTTACTTTGTAGTAGCAGTAATAATTTCTAGTACAGGTTAGGGCTAGGGTATGGGCAGCAGAAATCTGTTTTAGGGGATGGGATAGTAACAGTTAATTAAAATGAGAGGCAGGGAGATTGCTGCGATTATTTGCTATCCGCCCCCTCAGCAGCACCTCTGCTTTTGGATCTGTGTAAGTGATGGACTGACTCGTGACAGCCAGGTCTGCTTGCTGCATGCCTGGTCTTGAGACCAGCAGTAGGGTTGCCTGAGGCTTTATTTTAAAAGAAGATATTTTCTTTTTGGGTCACTCCATGTAGACTGTACACAATTAGCTGAAGTGCCCCACCTGACAGCACATGGAATTGCAGAACAGAAATCAAATAACTAGTAAAGGAAAAATTGGAAAGATTCTAACAAATTGCTCTGAAGTAATTAAAGGGAAACAGTTGACTTATAGAACAGGTGAAATGGCATCTTTTTAATTCTGTTGAGCTATTTAAAATAATAGCTGCGGAGATACTGGAAAAATTAATTCGGTAACATAAGTGATAATGATTTTGTAAAATTAGTTAACTGAGTTCAAATATATCACAAATATGTTTGTTCTTAATCACATTTTTAATAGCTTGGACAACTAGAAGACTACTGGAAAAACATTCCATTTCAACTGTAAAAATACTTTTTTTTAATCTAATTGAAACAGGTGATCAGTCAAATTAAAAAATAGTGTATCTATAAGTACAGTGAGATTCCAAAACCCCCTCCAAAATGTTGCACTTGTATCTTGATTTCATGCTGAAGATATCAGATTTGGGAATAAAAATAAATGTCTTCTCTGTGATATTCTGAAGTTCAAGTTTTTTATCTTGGCAGTTCAAAATGAGAATCAGCTGTATTCTTAAATGCTTTTGTGCCAGTGATTGGGAAAACTGAACCAGAACACTGAAATTAAACTTTACAGTGCCAGCTCTGGCTGCTTATTCGTGTTTCAGTATGTCTGAAATGATTTCTGGAGAAACCCTTTGAGCAGCACTCGTGATCATGTTGCCTTTTTGCAGCCCCTGCTGATAAGGGTCTTCATAACACACTGAGTTGATGGTACGCTCAAAATATACCTCAGCCAGAGATGGGACAGGCAAAAGATGTGTTTTATACTTCAGGATGGAAATTAACTTCATGTTTGAGACTGTATACATGTAAGGGGCTAGTCTGACTTGGATCAGAGCATGGTAGAGATTTCTGTTTATTACTCGAATTTTGTAATTGTCTAATTACTTGAATATTGTATTAATAAAGGAGAGCTAGTCAGTTTATCATACTGAAGTGAAATGCTGAGTTTGAAATGAGATGGAATAGTGATTTTTCTCTTAATGGAATCTTTACAGTTGAAGGACAGGTTTCCAGAACAGTAAGATCAGTGGAAAAAAGTAAGAACAACTGTCTAAGAAGAAGTTCTAACATAATTAACAAGGTTTATAAACTATAGAATGTCTCAGCTGCAAAATGAAAGTGTGCTTGACTTTAAGCTAGCTAAAAATGAATCACAATGGCAGTAGAGGTTAGTAACCTGCGCAGAAGTTAATGTAATTTCAAGATCAAGGGGGTTTTTGTTAGGCTACGTGCATGCTACCTGTTCTGCCATGCCTTCACTGCTGTTATCTGTGCTAATAAAATTAGAGCTAGCATAGCAATGTCGTCGTACAGTAGTTGTCATTGTAAAATAGCATCTTTGTTTAGACATACCGTCAGAATACACTAGAATTGTGCTGCAGGCCATTCAGTCTTCTGAACAGAATGTTGTATTTCAGTCCAGCTGTTTTATATAACTTCTGGTCCTGTGCAACTTTAAAAAAAAAATAAAAAAGGAAAATTTTGAGATTAAGGGTGTTAATAGCTGTTTCTTTTCTCCTTAGTGAAACACTTTTAAAAAATATTTTCAGCAAAATATTAAGAAGATGATATCCTTAAAATCAGATTTTTCTAACAATGTCAGTGGTGTAGGCTAGGTGTACTTTTTTGGGAGAGACTATAGGAATGGTAAATGTAACTCTGTGTGTGTATATATGCATACACTTTTCGAGAGGGGGTGGAGAAAGAGAGATGCATATGTTTAGGTTTATACTGATTCTTGTACCTATTGTAATGGCTATTGCATTGTTATTAAAAAGGGTGAGAAAACTTCGTAGGCGTGTATTGCTAGATGAGTTGTGTACCTTCAGGTTTCTCTGTTCCTTTCCAGTCTTTAGGCCATTTAATTATTTCCAGCTCTAAAAATTCTGTGAGGATTTTGTTCAACATGTATGTTGTTCCCCCCCCGCTCCCAAAGTGCCTTGTGTAGTTAGGGCTGATTGATGATGGCAGATGCCATCTTAATGACAGAATCCATAGCCTTCCCCCTTCTTTGCTGCTAGCACAGAGTCTGTCGATAGAAGGCTGTAGATAAAAAGCTTCCATAGACAGAATGTTCCCTGTAAATTAAATTGATTTCAAAATTCCTGTAAATAGGGCACACTTGGTATCCAAACTGGATTTTAAATGTGTTTGACCTAGATGTCTTTCATAGTTTTCTTGAAATTGTAGTAGGCCATGTGAGATGCACAGTGGTATGTATATTTCTAAACTGAAAACTTCCTTTTCCCTTCTTTCTAGCCATTTCAGTCCAGGCAGAAGCATCTGACTTTGGAGGAACTGTTTGGAACCTCTGTACCAAAGGAACAGCCTGCAGCTCCGTATCCCAATCTGGAGAGAATGGAGAAGTTGCAAGCTGACACCTCTGCCAGAGAGCAGCACAGTTTGCTCTTGCCTTTTTCCTTTGACCAGTCAACAGTAATACAACAATCAGTAGGGAAATCTGAAAGTCCCAGCGTTAAAACCAGTGCCAATCCTTTGGATCACCAGGAATGTTTAACACCTATGCTAATACCTCCAGCTTCAGTTTCCCAGCCTGATATAAAAAATGTTTCAAGCTATTCAGTTCGCTTAAGCCCTGTTCTTAATTCAGCGTCGACAGTGGAAGTTGCCCCTGCTCAGATGCTTCCTGGCCTAAAACAAAACAACAATATAATGCAAGTTATGCAGCAAGCTGCCAAGCAGATATCCCCACTAGTGAATCAGCCGCCATCTGAAGTGAACCACGCTCCACAAAACCTAACAGCTGGCCAAAGCCAGCTTATAGCACCCTTGACATCAACAAATACAGGAACTGTCTCAAATACATGCCATACAAGTGTTGATCTTCTCCAGAAACTCAGGTTGACCCCACAGCATGACCAAATGCAACAGCAGCCTCTTACTAAGACTTCCTTAACACCAAACATCTCTGCCTCAGTTGGCCAACTTGCAACACCAGAAAGCTTCAAAGAATCTCACAGTAAGCCATCAGCCTTGAACAGCAAGATAATCTCTCCCCTTCAGGTATTCTGTGGGTTTTTATATCCATGAAACTTTAGACTGTTTTTAGACTACATGTATTTTTCCCTGGAAAATGTGCTGTTATATATTCGCCTTTTAAAAATAATGAAGGAATTCCAGTGTATGATATTGATTGAATTGCAGACTTAGAAATCCAGTTCCATTAGTTTTATATCATTAGCATCTGCTATCAGTGACAGACCTGTCTGTAGAGGAGGTGGTTTTTCAAGCTGGTGTTGTTAGGGGATGAGTAAGTCCTAAAGAATTCATCTGTACTTGTGTCAGAAAAATACTGCTAAGAAGTGATGATCTGAGAAGGGACAGAAGGTTACAGACTGATCAGTGTTATGAGAGTTGATGCTGTTGAAGTCTAGCCTGTACCTTCTTTGAAGATACAAAATTTCCTGTTTCTGGTTATTTTCCTTTGGATGTTTTGTACTCCTTCAGTTTTGACCCCCTTCTGCTGGGGATACCTGTGGACTACATTGTGATATTGTTAGTTATTTAGTAAAATGGATCGGAAACTGATTTATTTTGTCCAATTGACTGCTTTGGTTTGTTTTATGCTAGTATTGCTTACAAAGGACCTCTTAATTTTTTTATTTCTTGGAGGAGAATCTATTGTCTATGCCTTAATATAAGCCGAAGCAGTAAATTTCTTTTGAGACAGTAGGTGAAAATGTCACTGCTAGTCTGTAAGGGTAATGTGTGTGGCTTTGTGTTATGAAGTCTTTTCTAGCAATTAGTGTTGCTGTGCTGTATAATTGCCTACCTCAGTAGTAAAGACTTTAATGAGTTTGGGTTATTGGATTTGTTTTTTTCTCCAAAGGGAGTAACTTTCTGTAGTGCCCACCTCTGAGGTTATCCAAAGACTTCTCTTCATTTTATTGCTTTATTATTTTATTTCATTTACATTTATGCAGACTAAGTCAGTGTTTGATTGTGTCTTTTTGCATCTTGGGTAGAGTAATAATGCAAGAATAAAAAACAGCAAACGAAACTACTTAGAGCTACATCTGCACAAATTTCCTGAAGTTTATTATTACCCAGTGCTTGCCACTGGGTTTTAATGTGATCTTTGGTAGCCCTGTCTGGGTCAGCTGCTATTCTTTACTATGAATATGGTGATGACTTACTCATAGTAGAGATCTAATCAAAAGCTCAACTCTTCAGCCTGTAACTTGTCCTAATTGTCATTTTAGAATACTCTATTTTTTCAAGTGTTGCTTTTCTGTCCTCAAAAGAGTTATCCCTGTCTTTTTTAAGAAGGCTGTTTAAGAAATGAGGGTGTTTTCATTGTGCTGTCTTTCTAATTACCCTATTTCTAATCTACTGCTGTTCCTGAAAATTTTCAAGAAGGCTGTGGCTGCTACGTGCTAGGATTATTTTACTAGCGATCATCTTTTTGAGATATTTCGACTGATCCATTTTGCAGAGGGAGGAGGAGGTCCAAGTACAGCATTCAGCTGCTGTGTTGATCTAGTATTGAAGAACTGTACATTCTGAGCAGTGTTTTTCCTTCGTGTGCTACTAAACCTTGGTACAGATTTGACTGAAGATTGTGACATCTTCAAGCATTTAGAAAAGCTGGCTGGGTTATTCCATAACTGCCCTTGACTGCATTTATTCAATGTCTGCTTGATAGCCTTGGGAATTAGCTCTTCATATGCCAGTCTTATAGCCTTTTTTTTTTTTTCCTTCTACCATGTCCACTGTGTGTATTATTTTCATAAGACAAAATTCTCCATAGTCCAAATATACTCTCAAACTGGCAAAAGACTTCTTAGCTCTTGTGTAATTAGACTTTAAGAACTCGGTCTTGTGCTTGTTATGACTTTATAAAGATAGGAGTCTTTTTTTTGTCATTAGGGACTGTCAGTTCCGTGAGTCTTTTTCATTGCAGTTCAAGTAAGCTAAGTATTGTCTGTTGCAAAGAGGTTTTCCGTGCTCTGTGTTGCCAAGAGGTACTCCAAATGGCTGTGACAAGCCTTTTGAAGAATGCCACAGGAGTTTACTCAAGTACCTTATCTACATGCTTTTATTGTGTTTTCTAGTATTTTATAATACTTGAATTATATTACAATCTTGAAATCTGACTAAAGAAATGTCTGGATGATGTTTGTAAAGGTATAAAATAGTTCTGAAATTCTAGCAAAAAACATTTTAATTTTTGTGGAGGTGATTAGATAAAACTCCTAGGAAAAAAAAAAAACAAACTGAATATAGCCTTCCTGGTAATTTACCAAACTGATTACAAGGTACTGAACTCTTCACTTTGTCGCATGCATTTTCTTCCAGTTTCAGTGTTTTAAAGTTTAGATTATTTTTTTTTAACTGTAGTCGTCTTTCTTCAGAAATGTTTTGTTATGGCTTTACAAGTTTGCTGTAATATTGAAAGCATAAAACATAAATTCAAATCTCTCCTCTCTTTCCAGCTTCCCATTGACTATATCAGTTTTACAAAATGGGTGGCATCACATCTAAAATATGTTGAAATTTGCATTTGTGTGCTTTCATAAAAACAGAACCATCACTGGAAATAGAGCTGTGAATGCTAACTTGTGAATTATGCTTTCTTTTTAACTTAGACTGTACAACAAAACAAGGAATCAGAAGTATTTCCACAGCCGAAGGCTTTGTCTAAAGCAAGTCAAGTAAGTGAATAAGTACCTCTGCTAATTGTTTGCTGGTTGGTTTTTTTTTTAAAAAAAAAGAAAAAGAGAGGGTTGCAAAACTGTGGTAAGCCATTGGTATCTCAAGTAGTCATTGCCCACTGACCATATTTAAAGCGCTGTTATGAAGCAGAAGCAAGCTGTTCTGGAGCAACGGGGAGTTTCTGTAGACTGCTATGAATGAGTATACTTTTTTGTTGTACAGTGCCTCTTATTGTTGGTGCTAATGCAGAAATGGGAACAACTTTTTGGATCTGCAATCGTGTGTTGAGTTTGCACCGTTTGAACTGTTTTTTTTAATCTTGTAAGCAAGCAGTACTAATACTATAATATTGCAGTAAGGTCTATTAGCCTTAGCCCAACTTTAAGCACTCCAGAGGCATAAAATGCAATCCTTGTCTTACTGCCTCTTTCAGTTTTCCTGAGATACCTTGTATTTTATGAAGAAAATACCAAGCAAAAAAAAAATGGAAGATAGGGGAAGAATAACAAGCATTTGTTACTGCAGAACTTTCTAACAGCGAGTTTTAGTGATCTAAATACCGATTTAACATTATTAGAACTGTCTTTGAATAACAGTTCAAAATAATGTCAATATAAAATTTCAGACTGCAGTTTAAAAAAAATAGTAATAGTCTTCGAGAATTGTTTTTAATTACCTTCTTGTTATGTATTCTTTTCAGGATACCATCTGTAATTTAATTCTACTTTTCCTTTACTCACCCTCTCCTTTTTCAAACCGCTATTAAATTGCTTCATTGTTGTCCAACTTGCACTATATAAAAGCAGTTTTAGTAGCATGCCCAGATCTGATGGTGAAGGCAGTGAAAATGGTCCTGCTTAAAGTAAAATGCCAGTTTAGCTACTGGCCTGCTACAAGACAAGCTATACAGTCTATTCATGATGCAGTTGGTAAATAATTACGTAGACAAAAGCATTTACATGGATTTTGGAATTTTAAGGAACATGTGCATGTTGTGTAATAAACTGCATTAACGCATTGTCTTCAGCTGAAATCCACGGTGTAAGTCTTCACAATTTTGACTATAATAAAAGCAATTTGCTAGTTCTACTGTTGTTGATGTTACCATATATGCATCAACTTTAGATGGCTTTGCAGTTTTTTTAATTCTGAAGATTTTTGATTATCCAAGGGGAACTCTTTCTGCTGATGTATCAGACATCTTTACATTTAGTCTTGCTTTCTTTTGAGTGAGATTGGCTTGTTTATTTATTTTTTTTTTCCACCATATTGGTCATTCTGGAAGCCTGAGCAAGATGTAGATTACTGAATAATAATTGCAGTTATTAGGACATGTCAGAGTTGCTCAAAGCTCATGCTTATTCATGTCCACTTTATGCAAATATAATATTCCTATACATTTGCAATTTATGTTTAAAAGGAAAAGTAGTAAGGGCAGTGTGTGGATTTCTGTAATGAAATGGACACAGACCTGTGGAAGAATGAGGTGGGAAGGTTGTCCTCAAAATAATCCTGTTCCCCCTCTCCACGAGGGAAAATGTACTTAGAATGGGAATATTTCACTGTACTCCAATGCTTTAATTATAGTTCATCAGTCATTTTAAATATCTTTGAGATACTTTACTTCAAATTATAAGTGAATTTGGAGAGCATAGAAATGGGGGGGGGCAGGAAGCAGGACTAGCCTTTCTGTAAACCCCTAAGGAAAATAATAATCTGCAAAACAACTACAGGCTCCTTTGATTACCTAGGTGAAAAGCTCATGTTTTATTGTATGTGTTATGTTTCAAAAAATCTGGAAAGTAGCAACCACATGAGGAGGAAGGAGTCTGCATACCAGAATACTGAAGACTCTTACCTTCTGCAACTTTTAAAAATATAACTACTATTGACATTAATCTTCATAGGTAGATATTTCTTCATTAAGAGCAGCTATTCTCAATATCTGTCTGAATAATAGTGGCTACGATTTATTTATTTTTTCTATGCTTGTCTCTCCAGCATTTAGAACAGTATTCATTCTTACTGGACACAGTGCTTATTAATTTCCTGTTCTTTTACAGGTTGCACCGCCGCAGTTTGTTACAACCACAACTACAGTAACGCCTTCAATCCTCTTGTCTCCTAGTGTTTTTCAGCAATCGGCTACAAAAGTTACTGAAGTGGAGAGTAAAGCCAGTTCTTCTTCGCCTTTAACACTTGGAACAACAGAAATTCAGACTATACCTCCTACTGTTCTCAGTAGGTCTCAGCTTCAAGAAGCACTGATACATCTAATAAAGGTCCTGTCTTTACAGAGCTCAATTCCTGAGGGATGGGGTTCCAAGTACAGTAACCAGTACTGAGAAATTCTGTACCCCTATAACTCCTTTTGCCCTGAAGCATTACAAAAGTTGCTCCTTTCTATTGGGAGGGGTAGATTATGCCACATTGTACACATAGTATGACACAGCTTGCTCCTTTTGGCTGCAAGATGGAGGACTTAGAAGGACCGAGTTGTACATCGGATGTGTCCTTTCACATCCATATGAATTTGTGGGCAAATGAGGAACAAGTTGCACTAGTAGAAGCCCTGGTATGGGGATGGGGGGGTGGTTTTGTTGTCTTTGTA